>NW_021163021.1:2097500-2232500 GCF_004324835.1 Dendronephthya gigantea
TTCTCTTGATTTGAATTTTTCTTCGGCTTTCCTTATCTTGTTCTCGTCACAGATTTGCTTATAGCAATTTTCGTGCATGTACCAATTCTCTTGCGCCATTAATCGCTCGTCTGAAAAAAGTTCCTGAGCCTTTCGACATAAAAAGCCTTTTCTCCTTCTAAATTTGCCGATCTTTTACGACAAGATATCAGCTTGTTTAATTTTGGCTTTGAAATTAGCGATGTGGATTGTCTAACATCACCAAAATGAATTAAACATGAGGGAAATTCAGTATTTTTAATATTAACATCAGCTGCCATCATGACGCTGTAACCATGGCAACGAAAAAAATTTTGATGACAAAGCGGAAATAAAATTCAAAATGGCGGCCAAACGAACGTGAATATTTTTCATTTTTAAGTCGAAATGTCTGCTTGTTGTGCAACGCTACTGTTGGGGGTTTAACGGGAAAAGACATACAAGGAGAAAACCCACATTTTTAGAAAGAAGCCGTTTAGCCGTTTAGAAGCGACATGTGCAACGGGTTTGAAAGAAAGCGGGGGGCAGACGACGGCCTATTAGTATTTTACTGTCTAATGCCAGACAATTGTACTCATGAGATAATAAATCATTTTTTTGCAAACACTCAAATCTTCAGGCTATATGGATAAGATATTTGAAACTTTTATGGCTGCTGATAAAGATGATTTAAAAAAAGCTCAAAAAGAGCTGAAGCAAAAAAACACCTCCATCCATAAATACCATGCAAGAGAAACAAGACAAATGAGAGGCATTTGAAAAGAGAAGACAAAGATGCTGCATGGTTAATGAAAATGTTCCTCCAACTGTGTCAGGTATTAATTTGATTTTCCATGAATTCTCTCTCTTTCGAGTCCCTTACACTGCCTAACATGCTTCTTTGTACAAGCTGATTATCAATATTGCTTGTGTTGGTGCATGTAGGATGATTTGTAAATAATATATAAACAACCTTTTAATTTTTTATTATAGTTGCACAAGAGATCAAAGAAAAGGAAGCTTCAAAGAAAAGCAATGACAACCTCCTAGTGCAAATAATGCAAGCAACACATGAAGGGCCATAAAACTGTTACTAATTGTCCTGGCAATAAAAAAAATAATGGAAAACACCAAACACTTCTTACAATTCAGAATTTGTACATTTTTTTCTAATGGTCATGCTAATGAAAGTTAAACAGTTCATTTTACAATTCATTTTACAATTTGAAAGGAGCTGGTATATTCTTTTTAGTGCAAAGTTTGAGAAACTTTGCCGTATTGTGATGAGTGGCGAAAATTCAAACGAGTCAGTGAGTCAGTGAGTCAGTCAGTCAGTCAGTCAATCAGTCAGTCAGTCAGTCAGACAGTCAGTCATAGTGTAAACTTTACGGGGGGGTAGATTGATTTATGCGTATAGTACCTTTTTGTATATGATCAGTAATTTAAAGTTTTTAAATCAGTTTAACTTGCTTTATTTATTAATTCTCTACATCCCTTTTGCTAAGTTCACCAAAATGTTGAGGAATTTTGACCGTTACTGTAAATTTTGAAGCATTGTATTTCCGCGGTTTGGGTTTTGTTTCAAAGGGATTTGCGCAGATTTGCCCCCGGAACACCCATTTTTTTTCCTATACGTCGCAACTGCGCATGTGCCGTCCAGCCTTCAACATTATTCACGATGTAAAGAAACGAGGAGCGACGACCATTGCTTCAAAACATTCCGGGCGTAAAAATCGTGCAATTCTTTGAGAATCTACGCAATTTGTAAACTTATGTTAGGAATTACGAGCATTCAATTCGACACAAATATAATTTGGAAGGTTTATTCCATAAATAGAGCTACATAAGAGGTTAGGAAGAAACAACGCTGTGTTGTTTATGTATTGATAGATCTCTAATCTCTTACACGAATGACGAATATATATTATGTCAATAGCAAGTCAATACCTGGTATTCTGCATACAGTACATAAATGATACTATACAAACGGGCATTTTGTGCAGTAATCATATCATTTTGGCGGTATACAGTATTGATTATAAGTATATTGTTTTGTATTGATTTACACGTCGAAGTATCCACATCAGAGACATAATACATGCACCGCGGTTTATTTACATTATTTACAACGCAACTATTTTGGCTATTCTTAGAAATGACGGTAAATTGTTGCCATCATATAAATGTAGTGAATGTAGTCACAGTTGTTTGACGAAGAAAAGAGACTAAACTGAGAAAATCGCGCCCGGTTTACATGGGCAACTAAAATTGTAATCTAATAGTGACAGTATTTGCGACGTAACTTGAGTACTTTGAGTAATTTCCTTTTGATTAATGTTTAACCTAGTTCATTATATTTTTACTGGCATAAGTCAAAATGTTTATGTTGGAAAAACGTGTTGCTTAGGTATTACAGGGCATGAAAACTTTGCACTATCCTTGGATCCCTAGTTTCCAATTGTTGAGTGTGGTGCTGGTGTAGTATGGAGGTGAGTTGTGTTTGGCAGTTTTGGATGTGGTTGTCCCATGCTTGTTGGTGTTCTGGGGACAACTGAGTCCAGGGTTGTAACTTGATAGTTAAACCAGTGGGTGTTGTGTGATGATTGATGTGTTTATTGAGGATGGTTTGTTGGCGTTGACAGTAGGAGTGTGTTTTGTGGAGTTCAACCAGTTGGTTGAGGGTGGTGGATGGTGTGGCGCTTAAACTGGTGGGAATTGATGAAGTGTGGATTTGTGAAATGGATGGTTGCTGTGGGGCCAGAATGGTGAGGCTATGGGTGTTGGGAGAGGTGTTTATTGAGGTTGGGAGTGGGATGTTAGGGGACGTGGGTGGGTGGGTGGGTGTTGGCTGTGGGAGGGTCAGTTGAGGTTGAAGTGACTGGAGATGTGGTTAGTGTTTGGGAGGATAGGGTGGTTTGGGTTATGTTGAAAGTTGGTAGTTGGGTCCTGGTTGTGCCAGGTGCTTTGGGGAAACTTGGTGAATCTTGGGTGGTTGTCTGGGTATTGGGGTGGGTTGGGGAACTGAGGAATTCATCCACTGAATAAATGTATAATCATTTAAAGTACAAGAAATCCACTAGAAGACCCCTGAATGATTTACACATTTTAACACATGCATACACATTACTTGCAAAATGTCACTATTGGGACTCTGTTATTGCACATTTTCCTCATGGGGCTCAGCTGAAATGCTTATACAAGGGGTTTTTTAAAAAAAGAGAAAAACAGCTGCTTGAAACAAGACAAGTACATTACTGTTCTCTGGCACAGCTAACATCAAAATTGTTTATGATGCAAGCTTTGTGGAACGTTGTTTTGGAAAGCAGAAAAATTACACATCCGAAACACAATTTAAACAGATTCAAAGTACGTAAATAGAGTCGTAGTACGGTATGTGTTGCACAAGTTAGTAAAGTTTGTAGAAATATGGTTCGCGTGTTGGCAAATGCGTGATCTTGAAAACCTTAATTTTATACCTTTTTCGTAGGTCTAATAGTTTCTTTACGTAACTAATCTGGTAGTGTTGTATTCCATAATTTGCTTTTAAGTAACCACGAAGAAAAAAACACAAAGCAGCCAGGGGTGGATCTAGGATTTTTCAAACATAAGTCCAAATTTGGAAATTTTGAGAACATTTTTCAAATCGGCATATTGAGCAGGGTTCATGACAATGCCCAGGAAAGACATACTAGATTCCGCTTATTAACAGAGCTGGCGAGGGTCATATTTCAAAACACACAACTTCGCATTCACATATACTTTTATCCCCTCATGATAGCAATAGTTGATTTAACAGAAATTAAACAATATCCTCAAATAAAATAAAGAGAAATATTTCCACTGCTTTGCGTAAGATGCATTAGGTGTACAAGAACTTTATGAAACCATGCTAATCATAACAAACATAATGTCCACCTACTGATAATGCAAATTTTCAAACACTCCAACGAATGAGTAAGTAGGCTTATCCATTCAGGCATTTACGACGGGATAAGTTTTATAATATTATAAGCATAGGAACTAAGAAGATTATCAGATAAGTCCGGTAAATTCAAACTGACCAATCGCAATGCAAGAAATGGACTGATTTTGCCCCCTTAAGGTGCAAATCAGTCTGGCCACCCCACAAATCAGTCGAGATAAGTCCAAATGGCTTATCAAGCAATCAAATGAGCCGGCTGATCCACCTGATTCTGTGAGTTTTTTGCGTTTTACCGCTGCTCTGGATAAAAAAATATTGCTTTTTTTGAAACTGAACCCTTTAAACTGGACTATGATTGTAATTCTTATTATAATCTCGAAGGAGGTTAATTATTCATATTTCAAGATAAATTTGAATATTTAATTATCATTTTTACTGCCAAAAATACGCAAGTCACACGACTGACTGGACTTACCCTAGATCCGCCCCTGAAAGCAGCTATGTCTAGAGCATTGGCGTCTATCGCACTTTTATTGAGGGGGACCACATACATATAATACATATATTCTGTTGTGGCTAATTTATTTTAAAAACCATTTCACTTTCAATTAAAATCAGGCTGGCATAACAGAATATATGAATGAATATGATCTGGAAATTTTGGTGGTCATTCAGAAGCATGATTTAGCGTGACAGCTTGCGGAAAATAACTGTGCTGCAGTTACCCCTCTGGCGCCGGTTGTATAAAAACATTGTTAACTTTAACTATGATTAGTGCTAATCACTGTAGTTAAATCTTAATGACTATGATTAGTTAACTACACAACTTAACTGTGTTGCACACAACATAGTTTGTCGGATGATTAACTAATCACGTAGTTAACTAGCGGGGAGCTTGCGTGGGGTTGTTAAAAAGATAAATAGCATAAAGTATCTTGAAATTATTCACCGCTGATATTGATGTTTGGACTCGTATTTACATTTGATCTAAAATATTGTAAAAAATGCAATAAAACAAGGAAAAAGTTCAAAGTGATTCAACGAGAAAGGCGCTCTTAATATAAAAAGGGCCCTTTGAGTCAAACTACCCGTTGAAGTTGAAAATGAGATTCTAATCTTTGCTAGGATCGTAATTTGGCATGGACACGTCTCCCAAAGCAAAAATATACTCTATTGCTGCCGAAATGAAAAAAATATAAGAATATTGAAAGTTTACAACCTTCAACGGGGGATAACGGTTGACAACCTTGGTATTTGTTGAATTTAATATTTTCTCACTCTTCAAAAGCTCAAGATGACATTTTTAACTACGATTTGGGAAGTTAATGATGCCCTTGAGGGCTACTTTTTAACTACTTTTTAACTGCAGTTAGTGCTAATTACGTTGCTCTTACGGTGCTCTTAATATAAAAAGGTCCCTTTGAATCAGAATACCGGTTGCAATTAAAAATGGAGATGGCTAATCTTTGCTAGGATCGTAACTTGGCATCAACAAGTCTCTGAAGCAAAAATATACTCTGTTGTTGCCCAAATGACAAAAATAAAACCATATTGAAAGTTTACAAGCTTCGACAGGATAACGGTTTATCCTTTTCTGAGTGGATAACGGTTGACAACCTTGGTATGTGTTGATTTTAATGTTTTCTCACTCCTCAACAAAAGCTCAAGACGCCATTTATAACTACGATTTAGAACATTAACAATGTTCCTTATTTTACTGCATTTTTTACAATGTTTTAGATCAAAATACTGTGAATTTTTGTAAATACGAGTCCACAGTTTAGTTCAAAATCAATAACAGAGGTGAATAATTTTATGATACTTCATGCTATTTCTCTGTTTAGCAACCCCACACAAGGTAACTACATGATTAGTTAATCATCCGACAAACTATGTTTTGTGCAAGGCAGTTAAAGTTAAGGATTTAACTACAGTGATTAGCGCTAATCCTAGTTAAAGTTAACAATGTTTTGATACAACCGGCCCTAGGTCGAATTCTTTGGAAATAAAAAATACGTAACAGTTTTGACTTGGTGCCAGACACTTAGTATGAACGCATCCTAAAAGTACATTTTGAAAGGGTACAGTATACTTTACTTTCGAAACACCTTGTACAAATTATTAAGGATATATATACTGGTATTTAAGTAAATTTCTAAATTTATTCTGAAAATTTGGCAGAATCTGCAAATATAAAGCTTATTACATAACATAGCTTAAACAAAGCTTTTGTATCTCTACATACAGGACTGCTATCATAGTGGGTAAAATTTTAAAGGATCATTGGTAAGAGCCATATAAAAGGAGATGTCAGGACCAAGCAAATCTGAATCTAAGACTTTTCCAACTGGCTGTTTATATGGCCTCCAAAGGTCAAGACTTCTGTACTGTCTTACTGGTCATTTATTTATGTGATAAATTAGTCTTTTTAAAAAATGTTTCATTGGCTTTTGAACATGCACTGGTATGAAGAGGTTAACATGGCAACAAAATCTTCTAATTCCAACAATTTTTCTAAATATTTCTTCTGAACCTCTAAACTGTTGCATAAGGGTTTATGATAAACTAATGAATAAATGATAAAACTAATGAATAAAAATACATACAAAATCCATATTAATGATGGATACTTACACTTTATAAAATTATGAATTTATTCCTTTACATTTACTCATTCACTCACTCATTCATTCATTCATTCATTCATTCATTCATTCATTAATTCCATTCATTCATTCAGAATCTTGAAATGGAAAATAAAATATGAACCATAAAAACCACAACATATTAAGGCTCAGTTTACAGTATACTAATTGGAATGCTACATACCAAAATGGGTTAAATTAATTGAAGGTATTGAGAAATTGGGAAGATATTTACTTTCAAAGTCCCAAATAAATTTTAAAAATCTAAGCATTTTTTTCTTGAATTAAAGCAAACAATGACTTTGCCACCATGATACATTTAAAGTTGTCAATCTCCAGAGCAATTACAGTTGCGGCAATCATGCATTTCGAAAACTGTTGAGCAGTCAATCCAGTACAGTCTACACACCTATATTTTATCTTTTTACTTCTATAGGGGCTAATATATTTCAAAATGGATGCAGGGGTAGAGATGACCAACAAAAAAATTATGTGAAACATCACATCCAAATATCAAACCAATAAACACTAAACAAGGGAGAACACATCCCTTTGTATGGGAGCAAAACACACAGGGATAAAAATAGACCAATAGGAAACAAAAATACATTTTATAAGTGTTTTTGCCAACTTTAGACAGTTGGTATACCACATTTCAAGTGAAGTTGTTTCCAGACACTGCCTCAATGTTCTAACACAAGGTTAAAACAAGGTTTGAATCTCTGCACAAGAATGGATTTGCGTTAAAGAAGATTTTAATAATATTATATAATCATAATTTATATAGGCTTCAAAGTTAAGCAAGATGTATATAAATAATATTATTCCAAATTTCCAGAGAAATTATTATAAGTATACATACAATATACTAAAATATATAAATATAATAACTAGAATGCTTCATAGAAGAGAGGGTTAAATTAATCGAAGGTATTAAAAACTGGGAAGATTTTTACTCCCTAAGGACCTATATTTTATCTTTTAATTTCTATAGGGGCTTCAAAATGGGTGCGGATATCACATCCAATATCAAACCAATAAGCTGTGTGCAAGTGATGTTTTGTGTTATTTTATGGGATAAAAGAAGTAGAAACACTAAACAACAGACTAGGGAGAAGTGGAGAACATTTAGGAGAACCGGAGAACACATGTTTTGTATGGGGGCAAAACACATAGGGATAACAAGAGGCAAGAAAGTTGGTAAATATTACCTACAATTTAAATCTTCTTGATATTGTTTATGGTTAACAATGCCACTCTTGAATGTCCATACTAAGTGAAAATTATGCCCTCTAGCAACCACCTCATAAAATGTGTTCCAAAGAAAATTGATGTCAAAATATACATCTCTTTACTAGATTTTACAGACCAATGAAATAGAAAGGTACTACAACAACCCACATAAAACAACCAGAAATGTTTCCTCCAACCTCAAATGAATAATAAATCAAATAAAATCGCCTTTTGGCAGAAAATCGATAAAATTGAGCAACATTAAAAAATTGCGGCTGCTGGTGGCCCCCAGTGAGCTCTATATATATTTGGAGTAGTTGCTAAAAGTGAAACAAAGATGAGGACACCCCAGTCCTCCTAGGTGCGCGGTCAAACATTTTTCATTGCTTTGAACGGGAGTGATGGCTCGCACGAGGGCTCGCAAACCCCGAACTTTTGTGGTTTTTTCCATTTTAATGCCTAGTTTCCATTCAGCTGTTAGCCGTTGTTACATGTCTTTCCGTGTCTTTAGAATATTCGTGAAAGACCGATAACGAATTATAGGAAAAATCATGTCGATTCCTGTCTTTAGTCTAGGATTTGTTCAATCCGAGCGACACTGTCTGTTTCTCTCAGTCGTTATTGGTCTTTCACGATTATTCCAAAGACACAGAAGGACATGTAACAACAGCTAACAACTGAATGGAAACTAGGCATAAAAGAACAAGAATGGACAAAAGTCACAAAGTTGATTTTTTTATAGCAATGTGTTTCTCTGCATCTACCTTATCTGACTTGACTACTGTATTTTTCCACTACAGTGTGAGTAAATATGAATTTTTCGTTGTGAGCACAAGTACGCTTGAAACATTTGCTTTTACTCGGTAAATTTTGTTTTTTACCTTGTAATTTTGACACAGTTTAAAGACACTGATAGTCCTTTAGTTTTAAAAGGTTTTCACTTGAATGAAAAGTTCGTATAAATATGCCATATTTTTGTGTTTTGACTTTTGAAACTCGTACGTCTCGGATAATTTCTTTGCAAGTAATTGCTTTTATGGAAGATAGCTTTCTATATATCTTTTCTCTTGAAACTGAGATAAGGTAACATTTTCTTTGTATTTTTTGAGTGTATTCTGTTATTTGCGAGAATGTCAACAGCCCACACTCACTTCTCTTAAGATATTGCTCCTTTCTTAGCAAACTTAAGTGAAACGTAAAAATATCCTAATACAGAGCATGAGCATATAACTTTAATTAAAAATTCAACTATTTTCCACCCAAAATATGAGAAAATAGCAAAAAAAACAAGAATTCAGTTTGGCTGTGCACGTAGGAGGACTTGAGTGTCCTCCAATAGCTGCTTTAGTTTCCGCGATCTTTAGCTTCACTTGAACATTTTATTATTATGGCTACACCCTCACTCAAGTTGAGTGCATCCAACAGGTCGCACTCTACGCAAAATTAGGAAAATTATTGTACTTCAAGGTTCAGGTCCATTTTAAAGGGTTTAAAAACATTTTTAAAGTGGTATCACAGTAATACCACTTTAAAACTGTTTTTTAAACTCTTTAAAATGGACCTGAACCTTGAGGTAAAGTTCGTTTGTTTGCATGATTTCATAATATTGGCACATGTTTCTATAATATTGACTGTTTGCTTACATAATTCTATAATAATGACTGTTTGTTTGCATGATTTCATAATATTGACTCATGATTTTATAATACTGATTGTTTGCTTACATGGTTCTATCATTTATTGACTGTTTGCTTACATGATTCTATAATATTGACTGTTTGCTTACCTAATTCTATAGTATTGATTGTTTGCAATTGCTTACATGGTTCTATAATATTGACTTTTTGCTTACATGATCCCTGAGCGGGCGCAGAGCGCCTGCGAGGGTACTAATTCCACTCGGAGATTAGGAATTACACCCGGAACCCGGTAGAACATAGGCGAATCCAAAGTGCAAAGAAAGTAAAATGAGAAGAAACAAGATATATGAAGCATGACAGTTAGCAAAGATGAACCTGGATACAGTCAAGACAAAGCCATGTAAGAGGAATAATTTATAATCTGCAAACTTATAAATGTTTTCAAAGACAAAGGGTACGTGTTTACTTTGTTTATTTCGTATTTGTTTCACAATAAGAATGAGCCGTATCTGTATACTTTTCAGCTTTGTATGCTGTTTATTTGTTAAATTTTCAGCTTTTTATGCAAACGCATAAACCTGTGAAAGGCTATTACACTTTTGCTTTAACTTCAAAAAGTGTTTTTGAGAGTGTAATTTCAATTTTGGTATAAAAAATACACACTATATTTATAAAGTATAAAACTTTTAGCCGCCGGCGTCAACTTATTAATGAATAAAATAACATTTGAGATTTTTTCTTTGTCTGTGAAGATTTTGTTCTGTTTTAATCGTTTGAAAATTCGATTTTAAACCGTTACTTAAATGCTGGCATGGTATAATGTACGGACAATGTTTGAACGGGCAATGTTTACACTAGCTTTATGATTATTTTTGTATTGAATAATGCAAACATTAGCTATAATATACTCGGTAAAATATAGTAAGACTGATTTGAATTTTGTGTCATTTCATAATACAAGTTTAGGTCAGGTTAACTCAGGAAATTGTGTACTTGGTTTGAAATAGGAGGGGTTGCTGCATGCATGTATTTCTAGTTCTATAATATTGATTGTTTGTTTACATTCTATAGTATTGACTGTTTGCTTACATGATTCTATACTATTGATTGTTTGCTTACATGATTCTATTATATTGACTGTTTGCTTACATGATTCTATGATATTGACTGTTTGCTTACATGATTCTATAATATTGACTGTTTGCTTACATGATTCTATAATATTGACTGTTCACTTACATGATTCTATAATATTGACTGTTTGCATAATATTGACCCAATTAAGGTCCTACTTTTTTATTATATGGTTCTATAATATTGACTGTTTACTTGTATGATTGATGATGATTCTTTTGTATGAAAACATTCTATAATATAGAATCATGTAGGTAAACAGTCAGTATTATAGAATAATGTAATGGGTTATGAATGTAGTCTTTGTCTGGTGATTACTTTCATTAATCAAACCATGACTTGTTCATGACTATTTTTTTCTCTTGTTTTTTCTACTCACATATCTTGTTTGTGTTATCTCTTCTTTAGAGCCGAAAATGTCATACACGTTTACATTTGATCTTAAATTTCCAAAAAAAACATCAGAAACAAGCCACATATCGCAACATTAATAAACCTAAAAGAATTTATTGAGAAGGTATGTACAGTAATTGTTCTTGTTTGTTTTTATTTACACTAGCATATAATGCCATTTACAGATGATGCATCTTGACACATGTTTGATGAACAATATGCTTTCTAGACAGGTTTAATCATTTTTTACCATATTATACCTTGCCTGATATTTTGCATTTTAAGAGAGCGATAATCGTACACTGTAATAAGTACTGTTGTTACAGTGTACGGTTATACATGACCCTTACTGATTATGAACTCAGTATATAAGTTGGCAATTTATATTTTGTCCAAAGCATTTGCATAAATACAGTATGTAAGTATACTGCAGTGGATTACAATATTGGTTGGTATAAATTGGCACATTTCACTGATTCCATTCACTGACTCCATCAGATGATTCGGCGAATCAACCTGGGTGTTCATCAAACATGATTGACGAAAAACCCGAGGTGAGAATTTACTTCATGCTGTATTGGCAGTCCACTACTTGTAATTAATATACTCGATGATAGATACACTATTAAGGACTACATACAGCACACAATACCGTGTTAAAGTAGCTGTTTGTTTGCTTTCAAGTGTAGTACAGTAGATGTATACTAAACTGAAAAACTAATTAAAAACTTTTGTCATGGGACATACAGTAATAATTACTGTACATGTTTTCTCCATGAATTACATGATGTAGTGAAGCAATATCCTAATTAGCATTCAAGCCCTTGACACTGTGCTGCCTTTTGTTGTAATTTGCTCATAAATGACATCATTAACAAGTATTTAAAGGGACGATCGTGCAATGTGGTTGAATGTATCATGTTGTCAGTATTGCTATATGAAATGAAAGTATATAGATTTATTATATAAATACAGTGGAGATCATCTGAGTCCAGTCAATAATGTTTCTTACATTATGATAATTTACAAATAAATGATATCTTGTGAGTTAGAGATGATGGATATGTTGATCTGAACTTGCGTATTTTGATAGTAATGCCTCCAATGCATATCTCATTAATTCTCATGTTATTTAAGTAGAATAAGAAATGCGTATTATTATTTTTGTGGACCAAAGATGGTGAAGTATGGTGGCCCAGGGCTGCCATATCATATTTTAAATTATTTTTTCAATATATTTTTTTACAAATATAAATAATAAATTTAAAATAGATTAAATTCACCTAAAAGAGAATTGAAATAAATTTCTCTTAAATTGAAAAATAATGCACGTTGCCCAGAACTACCAATTGCCAAAAATTGTAGCATTAATATCTGTCGATACTTCAATGAAGTATCATGAAGTATATAGTATAATAATTAAGCGCGAAATATCATTTTGCCAATGAATTATAATAAAGTCGCTATATCACGCCATGTCCAAAATAAATAAATGGAAGAAGTTTGCCAATGATATAAAATTTAAACGAACAAATGCTTCAACCAAAAGAAAACAAATAACAATAACCCTGGGAAGAACACTATTGGTTCAAGTATTTTACAAAATAAAGAAATAACTATACAGCCGCTGGCAGCCAAAGCCACTGGGAAGGCTAAAAAATACAACGCACTGGACCGCAAGAATTTGTACCCTTCCCTTTTGAAGAGGTGAGCATTCCCAACATCGTTACCGCTTGTAACAAACATTTCAAAAAAAGACCAAAGGGTACATCGTGTGACATTCTGGCGAGTGAACGAGGCCCCTCACGCACGAAGATATCACAGTTACCAAACCTAATGTTAATCCATATAAGATTTGTAATGGTAGATGATGAGCCCCAATGTAGTCACGTTGGTCTTAGCTCGGTTGCAATGTTTAATGTCAACTCTAGCCCAGATCGATTTGGAGTGCCAAGCTCAAAGCGAACTGACCCAATTGTCCTGCCAAAATCAACCAGTGCTATTGCTGTAAAACGTCATCTAGAAGGTGCTTTTCATGTCCCTTCTAAAATTCCAAAAAGTCTTGGTGTCACAACAATGTTGAAGCTTGGTAAGGCAATCACAGATACAGAAATATTACATGAAACTGTGGAGGTATCAAGGTTTGACATAAATGAAATGATGTGGTCACAACCAGCATCTGCCCAGTTTACAGTTGAAAAGGAAGAATTGGCCCGGGGAGGTTTTCGTGCTGCCTACAAAGCAACATCTAAGTCAGTTAATTTTGAAGGTAAAATCTATATTTTCAAGCGATTCCTGCCTCAAACAGCTGAACTGATCACAGCAGTTAATAAGAGCCAGGAAGACCATGCTTGCAAAGCTATTCAAATGCAAGCATTAGCAAAAAATTTTGCAGATCAAGTTGTATCAACAGTGGAAAAGAATGGAAATAAAGAAGCATATGGAAAGCCATTCAGATATGTGGAAGCATATTTAGGAAAAGTCCAATCAACAGATGAAATTGTAACAATAGAACAGTTTATTTCTGGCAACTTTCAAAAGTATGTGAATAATGATGGATCACTGTGTCATAACAAAGACAAACAGAAGCAAGAAAAGGCTGAAAGCCTTGTCCATTTCTCATATGCAAAGTCCAATAATAGACTGTTGCTGGTTGATATACAAGGAAGTGAATACAATTTAACTGATCCAGAGATTGCCACTATGGGTAGTATATATGATGATGGTAACCTGCTCTTTTGTGCTGGAAACTTATCAACTGAAGCTTATAAGAAATTCTTCTCAGCTCATGAGTGTAATGTATTTTGCAACCTTCTTGGACTTGCACCTGTGCCAATAGATGTTGATCCCAAATAACATGTAGCATGATATAGAGGGATGTACAACTAAACAACTATTTGCAATCTTGTAAAATGTTAACCATTTTGTTTGATATTTGATTTTAAATTTCACTTTGATACTTAAAAGATGTTTAGTTAAGTTCTTTTATAAACAAACAATGAGTAATAAGAAAAACAAGTTTACATGTTACAAATTAATTTGTACAGTTTTGACATTTAGCTAAATAGCCCAAGACACTACATATTTTTAATTACTATTTGTGTCTGAGTATCTTTGTTTAAGTAATAAATATGTTTGAACAAATTCATTACACTTGCATTTTTCTGGCTGTGGTAATAAAGAAGTAAACAAGGCACCCAATTCTGCTGATAGAAAATCATTTGGGGCATCCAAGACACCAGATAGTTCAGCAACCTTTTGTAAATCTTCATGAGTAACCTTGAAACCTTTAGGACAGAAAAGGGATATTTTTAGAATGATTATACATGCAGGTTAGCAGTGGTATAACCAACGTTTGAAAGGGGTTTCAAATTAAGCACTAATGTGTAAAAACTCTCAGGAGTTCTTGAAAATAATGAAATTCCATTTCAATCATTTTGGAGTGAGATTTTAGAAATTGGAATTGGAATTATATTCACTTCCGGTCCTCCGGGCCTCCTCATTTCTCAACAGAGTTAAGCATACCTTGACAGCAGTTCTAAAGGAGAATGTGGGGAAGGCTTGTCCCCTTTGTAGTTAGCCTACCGTTGTCAGCCTGTTAACCCCCCCCCCCCTTAATTCTCCTGTACATAGCAATTTTGTTCAAAAATATGTATATCAATTAAATTTGACATTTGCCTTTCTTTTCCATCCCATATCTCTCTGGGAATTCAAAAATATGGTTGGGAATTCCATCTGCCATCAATGTTTCTCTTTGTGCTCTGATTCTTTGTGTGTTCCAGATAGTTTCACAGAATTCGTCAAGTTCTCTTTGCATCAGTGGGACCATAACATATGCAAGCATCAATCTAACATAAGAATATCACAAGTGAATACTGAAACAAAATAGACTACTTTTATTTCTGATTGCTAGTCTATTGATTACCTTTGTATTTCATCTTGTGGATCATAATGGCACTCCTCCTTTAACCAATTGAGACCCACTTTGAAGTACTTCTCCAGGCGATCATGCAACTCCTTCCACCATCTTTCAATCTAAGTGTATTTTTAGTAATATTTTTAACTTTACAAAAAATAAGTACACATAAATGGTAAAAGAATATGGTGTGTAATTTGGTTGAAAATGGAAAACCTGATTTGATGGTGAAGGGCCAAACAAAATTGAATCAGCTGGCTCTTCTAAATCTCCTTGTTGACTTCTGAGGTATGCATGAATAGTGCTCATAGTTGTTGTCTCAGTGCCTTTGTCAATGCGTATGTAGTTTGGCAGGACACTGCTTTCCAACAAGGATTGCAAGTACCACTTGCCAATAAATATCGGGTTAGAATTTGTGGTCCACACTTTTAGCCAAATCAATTTTCTACTGGCAGTGTCCAAACATCCGTATATTGCAATTGGGAATGTCGAATTTTGGAATTCCATCATCTTATCATGTCCATCCATAGAGTAAGTCCAATTTGGACCCGGAGTGACGAAGTCTCCTTTAGGTTTTTTTTTCTTGGCACCAGGTGCCCTTCTTGCTAGGCCCTTGGTATCAAGTTCAAACATCAAGTTATGAACTAGGGCTCTGGGGACTTTCAAATCATACTTTTGTCTTATCTTTTGAGTCATGGCTCTATAGCCAAGCATTGCACCTGGCCCGTCAAGCTCTTTTCGCACTGCTTCCCTTGTAACTTCTAAAGGTACATTACCATCAATATAATTTATGCTGAAATGCCTCATTCTTCAATCTAGCGTTCTTAAGCTCCATCTATAGTTTCTATAATCTTTCCTCACAAAATCTAAAATTTCTGAGCGTTGCATATTAGAGGCTACATATTTTTTTAAATTGTTCTCCAGTTGCGTATTGTTTTTCCACGATTCCGCCATTTTTTAATAAACGCACGCTGGCAATTGGCAGTTCTGGGCCACATGCATTATTTTTCAATTTAAGAGAAATTTATTTCAATTCTCTTTTAGGTGAATTTAATCTATTTTAAATTTATTATTTATATTTGTAAAAAAATATATTGAAAAAATAATTTAAAATATGATATGGCAGCCCTGGGCCACCATAGTGAAGAGAGGGCCAACAATGATGGGGTGTCTCAAAAAATGAGAGAAATTGAGATGAGGTTATATATAACGTGCCGAGGGAAAGTTGGAAACGTTTTAATTAAATGAAAATCTAAGAAACCAAAGGCTATGCCTGTAAAGGAAAATAGAAAGAAAGTAAAAGGAAAACCACCTTAATCAATGGTGGAATAGAGTTGAACCAGTAGGATATAACACAAATTGGCACTGTTCTAATATTTTGTATGACCTCTTTTTATTTCAAAACAGCTTTGATGTTTGTTAGATAGGGTAAACCAGTTTTGTTAGAATTAATGGTTCATTCTATTCCACAATTGATTAGGGGCAATCCACTCTTTCCTTCTTTCTTGATTTTCCTTTGCTTGAGAAGCCCTTGCATTGTTTCGCAGATTTTCATCTAATTGAGTATGAACTTGATACACTAAACGTTTCCAACTTTTCGTTCTACACATGTGTATAACCTCATCCCAATTTCCTGCAATTTTTTGAGACATCCCATCATTGTTGGCCCTCTCATTGCCATCTTTGTCCACAAAAAGAATAATACGCATTTCTTTCAAATTAAATACGATGAGAATTAACAAGAAATCTATGAGAGGCATTACTATCATAAAATACGCAAGTTCAAATTAACATATTCAATCTTTATTGTAAATTATCGTAATATACAAAACATTATCGACTGGACTCAGACGTTTGATCCCGACTGTAATTAATTAATGAAATTGTATTTGTATAGGAGCAAAATCAAGTCGAGTCATTTGAAGCAATGGATGCAACTGACAGTGACTCAAGTGATGAATCCTGGACTCCCTCTGAATCAATGTCTGCATCAGAACCTGATGACATACAACCTATTAAGTCAGAAACAAACCAACTGGCCGACATTGATGTACTTAAGAAAATCATCACAGACGAAAACTCAAAAAAAAGAAAAAAGTGAAAAGTAAAACAACGCCGTATTACCTTTACAAAGTCAATGAATGCTATGGTACTAAATCACAGTTTAAGTTGAAGGTAACTAAAGATAATTTTTCGTTGGAACTCTCAAAGTTAGAGCAAAGAAGAAAGAAACGAAGGGTTATTCCATCCAGCATTACTACAGATGCCAACACGACACCAGACGCTGGAGTCCAAGCAAGGACCCCCAGAGGAAGCTAAAATTGAATCCAGGTGCCAGAGTGAAAAATAACAACTGCCCATTTCAAATGGCTGTAAAGATAGATGCACAAAATAACTGTGTTATTGATATTGAATGGGAGCACAACCATTCACTATGTACTTTGGAGTCATCAAATTTTAAGGAATTGTCTATAGCAAGCATCGAAGAAATTAAGAAGCTGTATGAAGCTGGTGAAACCCCATCAACTGCACGCCAGATATTCCTGAAGAAATTCCAGTCTAGCTGCTTGAACAACCTAGACTATCATGTGAAGAATGCAGATCGCTCAGTGGTACCAAGGAGAAGGGACTTTTGCTATATTTATCAGCAGTATGGCAAGGAGAGATTTGGCGGAAAGAATGGTGAAATGCTGGATAAACTATCTGCCAAGTTAGATGAGTTCCAGGAAGCTAACCCCGATGCCTCAGTGGAATACCAACAGTATGGTGGTGATAACACTCCATTGATCATAGCCATAGTGACGCCGTTGATGAAACGCATACATAAGTGTGTTCCACAAAGTGGAGAACTCATCTTTGTGGATTCAACGTCAAACACTGAGGAGCACAATCTTAAGATTTTTCTTCTTTGCACTGCTAATGTTGCAGGTGGACTTCCATGTGGCTTACTGATAACCAGTGATGAGAAAGAAAGCACATTGAAACATGGTATGTATATATACAGACCTAGTTTGTTTTGCCCATTTTACTCTGCCTTAAATGCCAGAATTAGCTTTTATTCAGTAGAGTAGGCGGGGTACTGAGATATGCCCTTGCCTCTCAATGGGTCAAAAATTAAATACAAAATTTAGACACAACATGTACATTATAAAGATGGGCAGCCATTTTCTCTCCGGCCCTAATTAATCCATTAAGGCACAAATCGTCTGGTACTAGACAGAGGAAAATAACACACAAAGTAGGGCACACCAGGTGGATTGTGCTGTAATGGGTTAATAATTATTAAATTTATTTGATAATGTATGCAAAACACAAAGTTTATATCACTAGTGTCAATAAGGGACCGTTCATTATTTATACCCTAGGGTGGGGTGCAAGATTCTTATATCATATCCAAAAGTCCCCCCTTTTGATGATCTCAATATTGAATGACCCCCTATAGAACACTGAAAATTTTATAACCCTCCCCCCAACATACATACATGTGATTTTTCCTTTTGATTTTAGTCCTTGTATATATCAATGATTTAATTCTATGGTCTATGAAGAAAATACAATTTCTATCATACGTCAAGAGCTAGAACCATTGTTTCCCTTGCGTGCTCCGCTTTGAAATGAATTTATGTCTATTACATCAATTTTTCCACCCCACCCTAGGGTATAAATAATGAACGGTCCCTAACAGTTATCAAAGTTTTCTAAAGGCTTGGCAGTAATATTTGTCACAAAATGCAAAATTATAATGTTTGTTTCACCTATTTATTCAAATATCAATACAATTTATATAATTTTTGCAAAGTTGTATGAAACTTTGTCAAGGTTCTATGAAGTAATTACACAACATTGCAAATCTCAATATTTAAAATTTTATTGTTGTAGTAAGGAGCAGTCATTATTAATGACAGGGGGGGTGGAGGATATTTTCCAACACATGATATATTTTTTCCAGCCCCTCTTCTATTTTGAAGAATTTTTTATGCCACCCCCCCCCCCCTTAGTAGTCCAAAAAATTTTCATAGCCCCTCCACATAATTCCTCCCCCCCCCGAATTAATAATGACTGTACCTTAATAATTTGATATTTTAGGTAAGGAAAATAAACATCATTGCATTTTTTGGCAACTATTACTCCTCAACCCCTGGTGTGTATAAAAAGAGCAAAAATATTAGCAAGTTGTGTTACTGTATACTGTAATTTGAAATCATATTTATTTGATCAAGGTATCACATTTATTTGGTAGATATATCTACATGATACATGTATTTTACTTGATCAAGTACTGATACAAACTATATCATTGTACATAATTATTGTATACTCACTTAAAATGTTTTCTTTCAAGGTTTTTCCATGTTAAAGCAATGCCTATCAGAAGATGCATTTTATGGTAATGGTCCTGAGCATGGTCCTGCTGTCATTCTCACTGACAACTGCCAGGAAGAAAGAAGTGCTTTGAAGTCAGTTTGGTCATCCACAAACATGCTTTTGTGCACCTTTCACATTCTACAGCAAGTATGGCGGTGGCTTTTTGATAAGAATCACACTATCAGTCAAACAGACAGACCAGCTATTATGAGTCTTTTTAAAATGGCTGTTTTGGCAGATACCAAATAATTATTTGAGGAACATTATAATGAACTCCTTGATGAGATAGAGCCATACGAAAATGCTTCTCTATCCTTTGAGGAATATTGTGGTATAACATTGTGGCCCTTCTTGAGCGACTCCTGGTGGATTTGGAGGACCACTACAAGGAAAAACTGTTGTCAATTGCAGATGGTAGTTTTGATGGTCATTACAGAAGGCGATTTAGTGGTAAGGGCAAGACAAAGAAAGATGGTGGCCAAGGTTTTGTTCTTCCCACTGAAGATGAGCAATTGAGATTTGCAAAAACCGTAAAGAAATTTCCAAATGATGTGTTCCAAATTTCCAATTGAAGTTGAAAGTCTTTCAAAAGAAAATGTGAGGTATGGTTAAGTTCAAGGTGTACATATTGATTGATTTAACCCATTGAATCACATGGTGCCCTGATGCGCCCTACTTTAGTATTTTACTCTAATGTCTAATGCTCATCGATAAGGCCTGGTTGCTTAAGAGTTAACCCATAAAGGTACAATGCACCTTGGTGTGCCCTACTTTGTTATCTTACTGTGTAACACCAGACAATTTTACTCGTCAAGGGGACTCTTGTACCTTAATGGGTAAATTAACTCTTCAGTACCCAGACTGTAGCAGATTAGTATTTTACTCTGGCTATAAAAACCAGGCTACTTTGCTCATCAATGGGTCAGACCCCCTGGTTACTAAAGGGTGAAAACAAATTCTCTCAAAGATTAATATAGTGTCATATTACTACATTCCTTAGATATAGTGTGGATATGTCACTTGGAATGTGTAGCTGTTACCGAGGGAAGGATGGTGCGCCTTGCAAGCACCAGTACCTCATTTGGGCTGCAAATATTGCCACCTGTGTCAACTTTGTGCCAATTTCTGATCCAGATGAACAGCGAAAGTTGGCAGCTATTGCATTGGGCAGCTCATTGCCGCTGTCCTACTATACTTCATTATGTGGACAGAAAAATGAAACATATGATGATGTAGATGGTAGTGAATCACAACAGGCTGCAGACCATGCTGATGAAATTCCAATGACCACTTCTCAATTGAACTGTGTAATCGCAGCCATGTTGGATGAATTTGACAAAGGACTTTCCTTGTTTACAATTCAAATTTCATCCAACATGGCAAAAATCCCTTTGCCCTTTAACCCCATGGGGAATAGTTGCACACAACCATTCCCCATGAAAATACCACAGGATAGGGATTCAATAACTTTATATAGCTGTATGAGTAAACTTAATTTTTGTAATTAAAGCAATACCATACTTACATTTCTCCGTTCACCCAACTGCCTCCACATCATGGATGCAACCGTAGAAACTTTGCCAATATTTGCATCGACTTCAAGTCTTGACTTTATTGATGGCTATTACAGAATTTTAAAAATTAATATATAATACATGAATAATTTCATACTGTAAATGTAATATAAACATTTGATATATACACAATGTGATGCGGATTCTCAACATATTAGACCACTCAAACTGACATAGTTTACTTCGAAATAATTCCAAGATGAATGGTCATCGGAAGAGGAGACTGTTGAATAATCTCCATTTTTCATTGTGTTTATATGCCTACCTAATGACCACGTGCTGAGCCATATAAATATATTCATTAGTACGTATACGCTTAGCATGTCTTAACAAATGAAACAATAAAAGCACAATATTAAAAGCACTTACGGCAACTTCTCTGTAAAATTCATTCCATCTGGTTGTTCTTTTCAAAGATCTCAAAGCCTCTCTGTTTGATGCAGCCATACCGTTTTCAACAAACAAACACAACATTCGACCTTCTATTAATTCAAATTCGACGAAAAATATTCAAATTTTCTTGCCTTTGTGCTAATCGTGCAAGCGCGCGCTGTAGCGCGTGGCGAGATCTCGCGAGCTCCCGAGATGCAACTCGAGCAGGGATGGCAAAGACCGTAAGGGATGGCAAAGACCGTTTACGAACGGGAAAATTGCCGCGTCGTCTTAGAGCTCGCGTCGTGTTTTCTAAATCTGTCTATTGTATCAAAATGAATGTTTTGCTCACTTTGTACATTAACCAATGGCTCAGTTGTGGTGTTGATTTCCCTGCAACATGAAAGACCAAGGGTGTGGAATTACCAAGATTTGCATAAAAATCTATCACACGAGGGTCCTGCTTGATTAGTTTATTTTTATTAAATCCAACAATCTTAAGGCCTTCCTTCTTTGATACTCGAGAACAAGCAACATACAATTGCCTTGGAACAAATTCATTTCCACTATGAACAATAGCAGCTTCGATTGTCTGTCCTTGAATCTTATGTGCAGTAATTCCCCATGCAAGTCTGAGAGGGAATTGGGATCCCTGACCTAGTATAACAACTGTAGTACCAGTTTTGTATGCAAACCAAGTGCATCTTTGCAATTTCACAGTTAGCCCAACCTCTTCAAAATTTACAGTTGGTCCATCATCTTCCAGTGCTTGAATCTTCCCTCTTGTCCCATTTGTAAGTTTAGATGACAAGTTGTACTTTCAGCTGGATATTATGGCAGAACATTATTTTCCAGAGTGGACTTTCAAAACAATATTTACCTTGGTCTAAGTCATTTGAAACTGGTGGTAGTTGTTTAAAATCACCAAGTGCTATCACTTGTATTTTTCCAAATGGTTTGTCATCACCTCTCACTCCCTGGGCAATATAATTTAGTGTTTCAAATGTCTTCCTGCTCAGCTGGGACACTTCATCTATAATTAATACATCAGTGGTCTTCCATCTTTCAAAACAGCTTTTTCTACTATGGACAGATTTTATCAATGTTTCTACATTCATACGAGGATTTATTAGTCCAGCTAATGAATGGATGGTGATAGCTGAATCGTAAAGCTTGCATGCCATTCCTGTTGTACATGTTATAACAAGCCCAAGATATTTACCAGTTGTTTAACCGTATATGTTTTCCCTGTACCGCCGGAACCACAAAAGAAAACATTGTGGCCTGCCAAAGCAAGGTCAAGAACATTTGTTTGTTCTTGATTGAGCAGTTCACCCCTAGGGATACAACGTTCAAGAATCTCTATTCGTTATAAAGATAGTATATAAATCGCCCGAAAAACATTACTAAAAAAACATTCTCAGCGTTCGTTTGGCATATATCATACTTACATAACTTGGACTGCTGACAGACATAGAATATATCAAATCCAAATAATGTTTCTATTCTATTCTGTTCTGTTCAGTATCGTTTTGTCCTCGACAAGTCTCAATTCACACAAATTTGATTGGGTTTATGAAATATATTGATTAACAAGTAAAATGAAAAGTTATACTAAATCTTCACCCAAAATTCACGTTGTAGCTATGTTGAATTAATATCGCATCTCTTGAGTCACAGACCGTTTCGCACACTATGACCCTCTAACACTAACTGACTCAATTTTGTGCAGATGCCTTATTTTACCCATATTGCTTCCCATTTCTGTGCAGTGCATGTCATCACCTATTATTTCGTGCACCCGTTGTTGCTCAGTCCCGATAAGACATTTGTCTCTGTTTACTCAGTAATATCGAAGACCTTTCCCGCCAAATTTTTTGTTATGATTTTCGTTAAATTCTTGCAAGCTCTTATAGTATTCTGAACAGTTGGCGATGATCCGATGATGACGTAGTGTCCTGGCTACTTGCGGAACACATATCGTGAAAATAAGGGGAATATTTTTAGAGCAAAATTACATGTACAAAGAAACATTTTCGTTGTTTTGACTTAGGACCGTTGAAGGATTAGTACTGTAAAAATTTCGCTCAATTGTTTTGATAATTGTGGTTCATTAATGTATTTTAAAAGGCATTGAAACAAAGCAAATTCTGATGTTTCATCCCTTTATTATTTTTCTCTCTCTCCCTATAATTGTTGCGCCCGCGGTCCAACACATCAGTGCTTAAGGCTCCACACTGAAGTACTTCATGTACGTTTATAACAAAGTTGTCTTTATTTTTTCTTATGCAATTCTTCAAGATTGTTGTCGAATTTACCTCGGAATTTACTTTTTAAATTCAACTGAAAGTTGTTTTTCTCGTTGAATATATTTCTAAATTCAACTGCAAGTCGTTTCTTGTCATTTTTGCAGCCTTAGTTTTTACAGTGATATTTTAATAACAATCGCTGAGGCGGGTGCCCTGTGGTTATGGTACTAGCAAATTATTTTGGTATACTCTAATATGTTTAGCAACTGCCGATATAATACTTCTTAGACAGCTGCAATGATGTCCATTGAAGCTTGTCACATAAGTTACAAATTTTCCTTGCAATTTACCAGGATGGATCTGGGAAGCGCATTGCATACACCATCTTCTGCATCTCTCCAATGCCCTTCACCAATTCCTGGTATCCAGCTTATCTGGGTATAAAAATCAACCAATCAGAAGCCAGATCTTCAACAAAACTGAATTATCATTTCCTTCATTGCATATGACTTCGACACTCAAAAATATCAAGTAATTTTATTATATTTATGTGAAAACACATTTATTTTTTCCCAACTGCAAATTAAGATTTAAATTTTTTACCCTTTACACTATTAGTTGGAAGGCCAAGGACAAATTACACTAGGCACATAATAACTCAGTTTTGTCGAGACGATTTATGACGTCATGATCTCAGATCAGATGGATATACTTTAGTTCATCCGATGGCCTAGTCACAATCCCTGTCACACTTACTACAATGGGTATTATTTTCCATTCTTGCCATCTTCCTAATTTCATCCGTTCCATCACTACCTTTAAATATTTCTGTCGTTTCTCACATAACTTTTTTCTGGATGTTTGGTTTTAAGCAGATTCTTATACCTCGACAGTTATTCCTTCCATTGTCCGCTTATTCTCAAACACGATGTCTGGTCATATAAATTCTAACGTCCGATATGGCGATCTATCGCTAGCAAACGTATGGTCCTATAATCCCAACCACTCATAGTTCCCCAATGGCTGCTGTTATTTCTATTCTTCACACCAACAAAACTGCTCTTTAAGAAGTGCTAGTTTCCAGCAAGCCTTTATAGATATAGCTCTTGCACAACCATCGTTCCGATCTTTATTTGCTAAAAAACCTAGATCTCTTAAATGTTGTTTGAAATTAAGAATTTAATTAAATTGATAAATTATCGGGCAGCAATTTCTTATTTTTAAGAAAACATTTTTAATATAAAAATTAGGAAAATTTTCAGTATTCTAACAAAAAAAATTTGAACAAATTTTAACAAATTTATTCAAACTATATACAACAAATTATCTTTAAATATTCTACTTATCTAATACTTATCTAGTGCAGAATGTTGTACACATTTTGCACTCATCAGGAAGACACCAGAATTAATGTTGTACACATTATTATATTCCACATACATTATATAAATTTTATTTTTTTCTTCAAGTACGGCAAGAGATTTTATTCACATCACAACAATTATATCTAAATACTTTAATTCTCTAACGTCAATGAAGGTGGTTAACATGTTCTATCTGAGATTCAATCCCTAACTATATAGTAATGAGGATCCTAGAATGATGTGCACATTTTTATGATTGGTTAAGCAATTGATCTCGCAAGAAAATTCGAACTCATTTTGAAAGAAAATTCTTAAAATAATTTTCATTTCTTTGGAAAAGAAAGTGACTTTTTGCTGCGTTAAATATTTATTCGCTTAAGTCTCGATACATATCATCTTTTTTAATATAGAATAAATCTTTCTATTATTTTGAGAAATATTTTCTTGAGTAATTAGAAATTTTCCTTATATTAAGAAAACGTTCTGCACAAATTTTTTCTTCGTTATCAATATATTCTGTAAGAACGTTTGGGCTAATGTAAGAAAATTTTTTTAAACTATTAAATCATTATCTCTGCATAACTTTTCTTATTTTAGTAATATTTTTAAGGAAAAATTCTTGAGAATATAATTAAGAAAATTGTTATTATTCTAAAAACAAAATTTGGACTAATTGTAACAAAATTTACTCAAACTAAGAAATTATCTTTAAATATTATGCTTACCTATTATGGGCTAATTTGCATTTAATCCGTACATAATGGCCTTCGAGTTTTACTATAAAATACACTAAGTGAAAATATAGAACATCGTAACATCAGAGCCACAGACTTGGAGCACTGTTTGCCGACCTCTAGATGGATAGAACGGCTGTTTAGAAACGTTTTGGTAACCAAATCTTTTACATTGGGTATTTCTTCAGTCCCCCAAATTTAAAAATATATTGCCCAAAATTTTGGCCATTTTCTCTGAAGGAATTTAGAAAATCATTCACATTCATATGAACATTTCGATTTGGATTGTTGATGAATTGACGTGTAATATACCAAGAAATTTTGTTAAAGATGTCATGTCTAAAAATGTAGTAAACTGAGTAGAAAATCAGATTTATTCCGGTATAGCTATACTACAGCATGCACAATTTTAGTTTAATATACACCAAGAACATTAAATCCCATGCTGCCCACAAACTCTTCCATCTGCAATATCACAAAGTCTGTTCCTCATCGAACTAATTGCAATTATTTACATCTTTTATATGTAACCATGTGTAATGATTAATAAATAAAGCCTTTTTCAAAAAATTAATAAATAAAGAATTATTGACTGAATATATTTCAGTCAATAATTATAAGACGTGCCAACGCATATAATAGCTATAGCCGTCTTAACCTTGTACCCTTGCAAGTGAATTTAAATCATGGAAATTCTCTAGGTTAAACAAAGGTGAGGTTAAAAAACAATGTGACATAAAGGCGTACTATGGCAAGTTACCTTTACGCGGATTCGTTAGTCAAAAGACTGAGGTTTTTTACAAAATGTCCATGTGGAGTTGCGGATTGGCTTGACTTTATAGCGACTATACCGTACAAATATTATAAGCTATTCTGAAAAACATTGTAGAATCGCTAGGCTTTAATATTTTTGCAGACTACGATAATAATTATCAGTTTTCATACTCAAGTGTTTGTTCAAAACACCGTCTACAGTTTTGGCACTGAATCAGGCCAAGGTAATATTACGTCGCTGGCAAAACATTTCATCGTTCTGTTAAAAGCATATAAGTTGATGATTGTAAAATTACTGCAAATTGTTTAGGCATGCAGCAAATTATTTGCGTGTTTTTCATCAACACAAGTTGTATACTGTCTGAGTAATCCGGACTCAGTCTTCAAATTGTGTGGCAAATACAAAAGATTCTGGTTCCTTTCCCTATTTTACATCGCAAATGTGTGATTGTTTCAATTTACTGATTTAACCGTATCCATAAATAATATAGCAGTAAAACTAAGTATATAGTATAGCCTATAGGGCGTATGCTAATCAATAGGTAATTAGTCTTATGACCTATACTATGATATAGAATCCTTTACCAGCTGATAGTTTTAGCACATATAGAATTAAAGTAATTCCGAAAAATGAAATCATAATACAAATTTATTCTGTATATTTCGAATCAAGATCGATTCATCTTCAGCAGAATGGTTTACAAGATTTGCGTAACTATAAAGCGTGTACAATTTAAAACATGCGTAAGCGTAGCACGCGTAAACAATTAAAACGAATTTTGATGTACAATGAATTCAAATGTTAACCGCTATTCTTCTGTTCAGCAATATTTGCCATTAGTTAAATAACTGCAGTTCTCTACTAGCCTTTAATCCATTATTTAATATTGATTTGCATCTTTTGATGTGCAATGCTTCTTTATAAAGTAACAAGTTCCAGTTGTTTGAGTAGTCGATGATTTTAGTATTTGTCAGAACAAGTTCTGTCAGTTCATTGTTAGATTTAGAGTCCAAATCAGTTGCGATGTAACAGGAGTTTAGATGTTTGTTGACAGCGCTATTTTCGTCTTTGTATGCATGTTCTCGTACCCGTTCTAGTAGCGTTCTGTCAGTTTTACCAATGTAGGATTTGTTACATTTTGGACAAGTAAACTCGTAGACAATGTTGGATTTGTTTTGTTTCGGAACTTTGTCTTTGGTGTTTGTAAATAAGTTCAATTTTGTTGTTGTTACTTTCGTTCTGATTTGTACGTTAACGTTAAGGCAGCGCAGAAGTTTTTTCTTTAGTCCACGTAATAGTTGTACTCCCTTTGTACCAATATATGGCATTTCTAACCATAGTGTAGGTATAGTGGCGTTAGCCTCTGTTACGTTAGTGTCTGTTACATTTGAATTCGTTGTACGTCAAAATTCGTTTTAATTGTTTACACATGCTACGCTCACGCATGTTTTAAATTGTACACGCTTTATAGTTACGCAAATCTTGTAAACCATTCTGCTGAAGATGAATCGATCTTGATTCGAAATATACAAAATAAATTTGTATTATGATTTCATTTTTCGGAATTACATTAATTCTATACTATGCTATAGTATAGGTCATACGCCAATTCATACGTAATTAGTCTTCAAATAGAACTAAAATATTTGCGATTTCAAACAGAAAATTATCGCAAAATCTTCATGAACTTATCCTGCAAAAAGCTTTTATATGTACTAGAAGTACTTCACAATTGATGTAAAAGTTTTGCAAATTAAGATTTAGGGATTGCTGATCGCATGCCTTGAATGTAAAAATTGTTGTGGCAAACCAGGCCAACTTGGTGACGGAAACTTGGAAAGCGGAATGAACAGTTTTCAAACTTTTCGGCTAAATGTCCATATATGCTTTTAGAGTGTTTGTTTTCCTGAAGAGGTTCGTATTTTAAACATGACTTTTCATCAATTAAAACTTTAACACCGAGAAAAGAAGTGTCAGGGGAGACTTAAGCCGCTGCAATATTTCAGATATAATAACCCCTGGGCCTGGATGTTTATATATAGAAAAAGCGCTTTCATAATATATTTTAAAGACTCTATATAAAGGCTTGTCAAAAAGGAATTGCCGAAATGGACTTGTCAGGGGAAAAACGTGAATGTAAATGAGGGAACGGAATTTGCAAGAGGCGGCGATTCTCTTTTGCAATTTTTGAAATTATGATAAACACCTCGATATATTTCAATAATTTTTTAACTGACGCAGGGAATTGCAAATTTGCTCCGCCGGGCCGGAGAGGAAACATTAGAGGTCCTGCACTGAAAAAAATGACACAGGCCCTGGGAAGTTACAATAGCCTTGAATATGCAAAGTATTCTCAACACAAAAAGATTGCCCTTTTCTTATAAACAAAATCTGTTAGCATGATTTCTGATGTACTTGACTGCTTGTCGAAGTTTTAAAATTGAATAAATGCTTCAAAGTTGTACAGTTGAAAAAACTCAAGTGTGGCAAACCGGGTCAACTTAGGATGGCAGCGTAACTTGGAATGTGGAATAACCAGATTTCATTACCTTCGCGAAATGACAATGCTGTTTAGAAGAGGAAATAACGTCTGAGTAGGGTTGAGAAATCTTTTATGGCTCCAGGACTATCTACATTAGAAAGGTAGAGGTAGAGAAAAGACTCATCATTAATGGTCATCCTCACTTGGCAATTTATGCGAAGAAGGATCTATGTAAAAACGAAGAGTTATGCTATGATTACGGTGTGAAGGACCTTCCATGGCGAATTCAAAAGGGTATATATAAATGACATGAATTAACCTGTATGTCTTTTATAGCTCAACCGAAAATCTTATTGTAAAAGAATGACAAACTTAGCAAACTTGACAAACCATTTTATATGGTCTGAAGAAAAACTTATACTTTTTTTAAAAATTGATCACTCAGTTCAAATTATTATTATTCTAATTAACCATTATATTCTACAGACCAATTAAAACACAAACGAGAAAAATTCACAGGGCAAACAATTGCAGAGAAGACAAATGAAAGTGCCAAATGTTGGTTAGAATAACTGAAAAGATAGGGTTTATATTTACTTGGCAAACATGCATCTTTGAAGCCAATTTGAAGTCGAATTGAGCACCAGAGTCCCTTTCTATTCTTTTTCGGTGTGATTGCCAGCAGTGGCGTAGTCAGCATCAATAATTGGGGGCATATATTCATATATTCATGTTAGAAGACTGTAAAGACGATTGATTTGAAAAGAAATTAATCCTCGTATCATGAATATATGAATATGCCCCCCCCCCCCAACTAATGTTCTGGCTACGTCATGCACTGATCGCCAGCCGTGAAGGCAAAAAATGAAAATAAACTTCATGGCACCATGGTTCCCAATTGGCTTCAAGATACCATTATGTTCAGTTCATGGCACCCATGGTTTCTCCTTGTGCCTTAGGGCATTATTTTCATATCAGGGTATTGTAAAATCTTGTAGTAACGGTATCTATCAGAAGATTATAGTCAAACTCAATATTGCAAAATATCAATATTATAATATTCATATTTCGATAATAAAACAATGCAATGAACTGTTTTTAAGTAGCATTCAGTGAGTTATATAAACTATAACACAGGGGACGCCGGAAGATCGCTAAATGGGGGGCATACATATTCATATATTCAAGTGCACAGACCATAAAAACAATTGATTTCAAAAGAAACCAATAATGCAGAACTCGAATATATAAATATATGCCCCCCAATTATCGATGTTGCGGCGTGCCTGCTATAACGAACATTGCCTGGTACAAGACTTTTAGTTTCTGCCAAAGCTTATTGAAAATACGCTGATTTGTAGACCAACAAAATGACGACACTCCCATCAGATCCATGGTTATTGATGATCATGCTCAAGTTACTAGTAAGTAGTTGTTAGTTTAATGCACTACATTTACGCCTAGATGCTGTTAAAAGTAGCATTAATAAAATTTTTCTATGTTTGCAGGTCAAGCGAACAGCCAGAATTATATTTTATGTGTTTCGTCTGTGTTTCCTCAAAGGCATTTGGAGGATTATGTCATTCCACGTATGTGATTGCTCATGTAATTTCACAATTGAAACTTTTCTTAACATGTATCTGAGGAATATATAAAAAAATAAAACATGGGCAGCAGCTACTTTCATGCATGCAGTAAAACTAAGCAGTATCAGATATATAATATATATGTATATATAATAAAACTAAGCAGTATCAGATATATAATATATATGTATATATAATATATATATAAATATATATAATATATATAAATATATAATATATATATAATTATATATAATATATATAATATTAATATATATATATAATAATATATATATATATTATATATATATATATACACCCATTTGCAAAAACGTTGGCCGCAGATAGATAGATAGATAGATACTCGAAGTCTAATTAGAATTGCATATGATTACATTTGCATGGGATTTCAATCATATTACACAACATATGCAATTCTAATTAGATTTTGGGTATCTATCTATATATCTATCTGCGGCCAACGTTTTTGCAAACGGGTGTATATATATATACAGGGTGTATAAAAAAAAAGGTAATCCAACTTCAACGCGCTATTGTACGTGAACTACTCAGTCTATGAACGAAATTTTTTCACATTCGGAAAGATCAGGCTTTTAGCTATCGGATGTCATGCTTTTAATGCCAAATGGAGAAAAAATGAGCACATACGAGGCTGATAAAAAATGTTAGTCACAATCGCATATTTTCACCTCTGAGCCTAATTAAAGCAGTGCATAACAAAAGAAAAAACAATTAATCACGAACATGTCACAGCTTGCACTGGTTTTACAACTTGTTTATTGCAAATTATTTACATTTACACTTTAAAGAGATTATGCGCCAATGCCTTCAACGTGACCACCATCTCTATCGATACAGAGTTGACATCGCCGCCGCATTGCTTGGAATGTTCTCCTGATTAGCGCAGGATTATCTCTCAACGCTTCAACTTCATGTTGAATGCGATTCCGCAAATCATTTAGATCATGTGGTGGGCTTGTGTACACTTTATTCTTTAGGTAACCCCAAAGAAAGAAATCGCAAGGAGTAAGGTCAGGGGATCTTGGTGGCCATTCTACGTCATGGTGGAGGGCAATCACGCGATGACCAAACAGTTCTCTTAACCGATCGCGGACTGCAATTAAACGATGTGCTGGCGCACCGTCTTGCACCCACCAGAGATTTCGGAATGCCCCTTCAATTTGCCTCCGAAAATGTTGCTGGAGTTGTGGCACCACGTCGTTGTTTATCATTTGGAGATAAATTTGTCCAGTGACATTTCTTTCAAAGAAAAATGGACCAATTATCTGGCCGCTGCCACAAAGTCCAATCCAAACCGTCAATTTTTCGCGACTGATGTTGACCTCATAGTTGAACTCGGGCGGTTGTCCTGCTGCGGCATACTCTCTAACGTTGTGGGAGTTTACTTGGCCGTTCATGGCAAATGCAGCTTCATCTCCAATAACGAATGGCCGAAGGAAATCCTCGTTTCTCTCGTAATGATCACACAGCCATCGCGCAAACTGCATTCGCCTAGCATAGTCTCGAGGAAGGAGTTGGTGTCGGATCTGCATGCGGTAAGGGTGCATGTTTAGATCTAGCCTCGTTATCCTATTAAAAGTAGCGGATGGTAGGCCAACACCATTCCGTCTTGCGCTTGTACCTGTCGGATGCTCAGCCAATCGCTGTCTTGCTGCCTCGATGTTGGCTTCTGATCGTCCAGTGCGACGTCTGCCTGAATTTCCCTTGTTTTGATTCAAGGTTGTACCGTGTTGGGAAAACTTTCTCACATTCGCCCAAATCGTTTTAATGCAGGCGGTTGCCGCTCAGGGAACCGTTCCCTGAATGTCTCACGAGTTCTTTGCAAACTTCTGGTTTCGAAAAAGGTTTTGATGACGAAAGTTCGTTGTTCTACCGTAAGTTGTACCATGTTTGCATTTATTCGATGAGTGAGATTTATTCCTACTTAATATGCATATGCGGATAGTTTATTCAGAAGCGAAATTCTTCAATTAAGACCCAAAGGGAGTTAATTTTCAATGGTTTTAGTCCCAACTCTCAGAGGTGAAAATATGCGATTTTGACTAACATTTTTTATCAGCCTCCTATTTGCTCATTTTTTCACCATTTGGTATTAAAATCATGTCATTCGATAGATAAAAGCCTAACCTTTCGGAATGTGAAAAAATTGCGTTAATAGGACGAGTAGTTCACGTACAATAGCGCGCCAAAGTTGGATTACCTTTTTTTTGATACACCCTGTATATATATATAATATATATAATATATATATATAATATATATATATATATAATATATAAAATATATATATAATATATATAAAATATATAATATATAAAAATATATATAAATATATGTATAAAATATATATATATAATATATATAATATATAATATAAAATATATATATATATATAATATATATAAAAAATATATATATATATAAAAATATATATATAATATATATGTATAAAATATATATATATATATATATATATATAATATATATATATATATATATAAAAAATATATATAAAATATATATATATATATTCTGAAGAAACTGTTTAAGACAGTAAATGCATGATGTCTTAAACTAGCTAAATCCATAAGATTATTACAAATTAAACATCTCAATGAGACGACTCACAGATGCACAAATAGCCGATTAATTGGTGGCTAGTAGACTAATGAGATAAAAAAGTTGTTAATACTAAGCGCGTAATGCAGGTTAGTTGAGTTAATGGTACTGGTTGAGTTAATGGTACTAAAGAATGTGAGAAATGCCTTCCTGATACTCCTACAGAGTATCCGTGATTAAAAAATGAGTTCTAACCTTACCGGAAAATATGTTTCAAATCTCTTAGATAGGATAGACAAGTCCCTAATAAGAACTGACAGCAGCGCTAGTGAAGCAATCAAGAAATCTGGAGGTAGATTACTTGTATAGTTTCAATTGATGCTTGCAATCCTCTCTATATAGACATAGTCCAAGTCCTTACAATTTTCCAACCAGTCAGATAACGTCTTGTCGATGGATGATGTCAGCGCCGTAGTCAGAACTGATGAGCGATCCAGACTGCTAAGAAATTCTTTGTTGATCAATCTTTCTTTTTATCTGCATGTAGTGTATATAATGTCAAGCAGTGAAAAAGATGGAAGAAGAGTATACGACAATGGAGGTTCATGAAGGCGAACTAAAGGTAATGCGGAGACCAGGAGAAAACGAAGATAAAGACCCCTCCAATTACTTGCTCTGTCAGTTTTGTCATGGTTTCTTCCAGAAAAAGGATCTATACCGACACTGCCCAAAATGTCCTTTCGCTCAAGAAATAAACCACACCTTGAAATCCAAGAAGCTGCAGCATGCGGGAAGATTGTTGTTGGCAGCAAAAAAATTTCCATCCGGTGCTAGTCAACAACTATCAGATAACGTCTTGGCAATAATGGCGATGGATGATGTCAAAACTGTAGTCAGAACTGATGAAACAATCCTAAGGGTGGGCTCCACACTAATAGAGAAATGCGGCAATGAAAAAGCTGTGGAAGTTTCACAACAAATGCGTATTCTTGCCCGATTGCTCATAAAGGTTAAAGAGTTATGTTGTGTTCCAACTTTATCGCTTGAGAAGAGTTTGACACCAGCACAATTTGATAACCATCTTGCCAGCGCAAGATATCTTGGTGGATACACAGGAGCACCGAACACCAGTGCGGATCGTTTTAAATCCCTGTTGACAGCTGCCAAATGTGGATATGCCTTAAAAAAAGCGGTGTATGTAGTAAAAGGCCGGGCATTGCGAAGAAAAGACATGGTAGCAAAAAACGACACCGATCTTTTCCTAGAGCTGTACGAGGGAGAATGGAGCGCCAAAGTAACCTCTCAAGCCCTGGATAATTTGTCATTTAAAAAACACAACAAGCCACAACTCCTGCCAATAACAAAAGACCTACTAGCCCTGCGAACTTTCCTCGTAGTAACTGTATTAATTAATTAATACTTTTGATTCACTTGTGCTCATTATAAAAGCTAAAAAGGGAAAACTATGACATTGAGTTGTGTTCAGATATTTTTGCATAGTTTGTTTCAGATTGTTTGTTATAACATGCAATGTGCATTTAGTGCAAGCTGCAAACAAACTTTTCACATGTATATATAATATAATCTAGGGTTTTCACACCATAAAGCATGATTCAATACAAATAGTTTGTTTATATAATTTTGTATAATGTATTGTATAATTTTTAAAATGTTATAAATCAACAGTAATAGATGTATATGTAGGCCCAGTTTACATTTCAATAAATTTAAGTTTGATTTTCATGGAAAACAATTATAGATTGGTATATTTTTAGGAATTATGTATAGATGGCAGATAGGTTTTGTGCTTTTTCATATTAATATACGTCACTCTATTTCTGTTTTGGCACAAATACTTTAAGACAAATGACAAAACCCATATAATTCTGCCTGCTTGAGATGAATGTTGGGTGAACAAACTGACTGGATTTAACAAATAAGACAACAATGCAGGCAGTAGTAATATACAATAGATTAATGATCAAATATTACATTTGTGATATCAAATAGGGTTTGACATAACAGAGTACTGGTAGTAGCACAATTATTTTATTTTCTTACACAATTCACTTTCCAATAATACCAAAAAGGGCTGATGAATGACATTGGTATTTATACCCCTGTTTATACTACATTTAATTTATTGGCACAGCACAACAAAATGGGTACTCATACCCAATTTTATATCTTTATTAGAGTTCAGGCTACCAATACAAAGACAGACCTGTGAAATGAGCATGAGTACCCATTTTAGCCGTGCCCATAAGTGTAGCGTAAAACGAGGGTTATACTGTACAGCCTATCAAAATAGGTACTGGTAAAGCTGGTACTACAGCCATTTTGTTTGCCCAAGAGACCAGACAGTCAAAAAAGTATATCAACAACAAGCTCGGAAAAAAGGAAAAGATCACTGAAAGGCAATCCCTTCTTTAGTTTTCCAACGGGAATGGAGAATTTTGTGACAAGCTTTTTATATAAATATCTCATAATTTTTGAGTTCATGAATGCGAACACATATTATTCTCCATTGGATTGTATCAATCAGGTTCGTCAACCTTGTCTTTGACTCTGCCGTTTGATATTGTACTAGGTGATAATTTCCGGTAAACGGCAAGAAAAATAATAAACCATTTACCATATCACAAAATTCTGAAGTTTGCCATACAAAGGTCTTTAATCATCTTTTATTGATGGTGCGAGCATATGGGTGTGAGTATGCTCCGACTGTTATCCAACACTTTCCGAATTGTAACCGGACAACAGCGGTAGCGACCGAGTCCCCCATTCAAAATTACCAATTGTACTTCCTACAGGCTCAGGGATTTAATATTAGGGACATTATTAAGCATGTACATGTAATGTAAGACGGCAAAACGAGGACGCAACTTAGACATTTCTTTAAATAAATACTATGGTAAAGAGTTGTTGTATACAACCTATTACTACACACGTAACTACATAGTTTCTTGAAAAACTCCATCATACACAAACAAAACCTTTTTACAAAAAAATTTATTTCAAACACACCACAAGGTTGGCGGTTGTCCAACAAATTCCCCATCTGGTTATTTTTATTTCTATTTCTACGCCCCTTAATTCGCAATTAACTATTCAACAAATTACTCATTATGTTCCCCTTTTGCCCACATATACATAACGTCCTAACTTTTTTCTCTAGTTTGTTTAATTGAGACAATTGTTACAAATTAACTTATAACTATATAAGAACTACAATGTGGTTCCAATTACCTATGTCAAAATATAAAATAAACATTCTCAAAAATTCAATTGAAACAAATTGAAAAAAATTATATCAATTATCTTGAATTATTTGAGACTTTTTTTTCTGCATGCAACTTTAAAAAAGTTGATTTTGTATACATAATTTTTAAGGAAATTTCTGTGACAAATCTCTCTCATTTATTTACTTTTTTTAGCATTTTGTAAATTTATTATTACAAAAGTTGGGTATTTCATTTTTTTGTGCAAACACAAAAAAGAAGAGAAAGTGGTTGCAACATGGATGAACTGACCTATCTTTAAAAATTGATCGGTTGATGATAAATTGATCAAAGAGTTTGTTGATTGTGGAAAAAAGAAACGACTTATTGTTCAAAATGACAACTTTGGGTACTATTTAACTACTCAATATACTGCTGATTCCATCACGAAAGACTGTGTGATTGATGTTGATAATGAAACTAGGGAAGATGATGGTGAGGAAATGGTTGTCACAACACCGCCACCACCACCACCACCATCGGTTGAATGGAAAGATGTGTTTGAGAAATTTTATTTCGGATTATCAACGGAAAAAGGGGTGATTAGTAAAGTTGCAGCTCTTGATGAGGAGAAGGAAAATGAACAAGATGATAATGATGATTGTGTTAGCAAGGTTGAGAAAGATTATAACTTTATTAATAGTGTTATTTTAGCAGGAATGAAATTGCATGGGGAAAAGATGTTGTTGATGAAGTTATAAAATATTCAGATTCTTTGTCTATTGCATGCAGGGGTGCAGCTCAGATGATCTGCAAAAATCTATCATTTATGCTGGTGTTGATTATTTAAACTTTTTTGGTTTGACATGAACAGATGTTAGGAGATTGTATTGATGTGATTTTTAATTTGGTATGATTGTTTTTAGATTGTAAGAAGTAATGTCAGCGAAAAAAAAGAGGAAGTAAAAGTTTTGACATTGATTTAAAGTGCTACTGAAACGAAATTTTCATATTTGGGTTTTTAACACGATCGGTTTCTTCACGTTTTACTGATCATTTTGAGCTATCGCACAATGAATTCTGTCGACGGGAACGTGTTTAAAATTGCGATCAAAAGTGGCATTTTTGCTTGTTTTGATGCGAAATTGACCTTGCGCGCTTGACGTCATTTAAAGGACGGAAGTTAAATTTGATAAGCTATAACCTATACAGATATATACACATTTGTTGCTTTTCAACTCAAGTTGTAGTTTAGTTTTACCTTTCCATCACGCAGATTGTGTAAACTAGCAAAACAATTAATACACGTATAACCCACATTCTTGAATATAGATAATTTTTGGGAAATAGCGCAGCATCCTTGACGCATTCTGTCGTTATTTCCCACGCGAGTATAATCAGAGAAAAACTGTAACTTGCTTTCTCGGCAATGATACAATATAAGAAGAACAAATTTCCGTGGAGTTAGTCTGTTAGGTAGTCTGAAAAAAAAACGATACACTGCATGCAAGTCAAATTGGCGAGCATGTATTCCACATAGGATTATGCAAAAAAACTTCGCGGAGGAAAGTACTGTGTTGCGGCCTGCGGAATGGCCCAACGGGAAAAGCTACACAAATAGCCAATATACAGAAGGTGTTTATGTACATCGTTCCCGATGAAAGACAAAGTGAGGCTGAATAAATGGACAACATTTATAAGAAGACATCGACCAAAATTCATTCCTCAACAATATTCTGTGCTGTGTTCAATGCACTTTGCCGATTCCGCATTTACTTATTAATTAACGCAGAGGTCGCTAAAGCGCGAAATATGAGACGACAGCTATGCCCTGACGCTGTTCAACCAATAGACTCGATAGAAAAAAAAATCTATGATGAATGTTTCACACTTTCATTAATTTCTTTTCTGTGCGGACTTGTAGCCAGCAAATTCATTAGGATTTCCTAGTGACAATATTTTTCTAATGTGTAGTTTCATACAGGTAAAGGTCATCGCATAATCCACTGGTATGCAACTGCTCTTAAGTATCTCTAAAAAATATGAGTTCATATACAACTAGTGTATCTTCATCGCCGGAATCCGAATGTAAATTTTCATTTTCTGCATTAGATTTCTCGCTTTAGAAACTCCGTTCCTCTCACTGCTTGATAAACTCATGTTTATTCCCAAATATATACAGCGCAAATATCAAAACACTAGCAAAGCTATGCTCACACTTCGACTTCCGTCCTTTTAATTACGTCACACCGGCATCATATATCAGGAGTAAAAATTCGCATGCATAACCTAACTTTGAGGCAAAATCTATGCGTGTTCCCATTCTTCGATTTTGATAAACGATATACCAAATTGATCAGGAAAGTTTGAATTATTCAATGAAGAAAAAAAATAGGTACCCAAAATTTCGTTTCAGTAGCACTTTAATAAAGAAAGCTTGATTATTGAAAGGGGAGACATTAAGTAGTGATGACTTACAAAAATATAGATTGCATGAAAGAACACAAAAGTCGTATAAACGATTAACAATAGATGTTAATGCTGGAAATAAACAATGGTCAATAGATTTAGCTGAAATGAATGATTTAGCAAGATATAATTATGGTTATAAATATTGGTTAGTTTGTATTGATTTTTATTCTTGATACTTTTTTTTGAAATTGTTGAAGAATAAAAGTAGTAACAATGTTGGGAAAAAATTTGAAGAAATTTTTCATCATAGCGGTGAAATTCTTGAGAAAATTCAAAGCGATGAGGGAACTGAGTTTCAAAAAATTAGAAAGGACTTAAGTAAAAAGTATAATTTCGAATTATTTCATACTTTTAATTGTGAAATTAAAGCATCGCATGTTGAGCGTGTTATCCAAACATTGAAGACAATGGTTAGATGTGTTATTTCTGTCACTAATAATTTTAATTATTCAAAATATATTCATGTGGTTGTTCAAAGGTATAATGATTCTCCCCATAAAGCACTTTTTAATAAATCTCCTTATGATATATATTTTGATAGAAAAAAAATACTGATTGAAAAAAGATTAATAAAGGTTTTTAAAAATCCCTCCAGTATTCATTCTTTTTTAAAAAAAGGACAAAAGGTTAGAATTGCACATGCGAAAAATTCAGTGTTTAAAAAATCCAGTTTGCAAAGATGGAGAGGGGAAATTTTTTAAATTAGTAAAGTTTGTGTCACTGAACCCATAACATATAAAATTACCGGCTTAAATAATGAGGTAATAAAGGGGGAGATTCCTAGCAATTGTCCGAGGAAAATAATTTTACAAATGATTTTGTTATGTCTCTTTTATCACCAATTGATGGTGTAAATAATGATGTGCGAATGGAGGTTGTGAATGTATCATATCCAAAGTCTATTATTAACATTGTAGATGAATTTTATTTTAGTTTTTCTTTTTCCTACAAATATCTTTCACCAAATTAAACATTCTCTTGCAGGGACGGATCTAGGGGTGATTAGAGCAATCACGCGACTAAGGCATTTGCCAAGAAAAGTGTTTGAATGAAATAGCAGTCAATTTGCTAAACACGTTCAGTGTATTGGGCTGATCGGGCACTGGTGATGTTTGGCAGTCCAGTTGTTAAAAGAGTTCCGTGACCAGGCCTTCAAGCACGAGCGCGCAGAAAAGCAGTCTTATGCAAGAATTTTGCTCGCTTTGTCATCAAATCCCAGTCATCTGATTGGCTGTCCCTCTTTTTGCGCGATCTGTGGGAAGTTCTGATCGGTGAAGCGATCAGGGGCTTAAATCGGGCTATTCAATTGGCTAATTCAAAATCTATCTGAATTCTCATTGGTTGTATTTTTCTGATCGATCAGTGTGATCTGACCTTGACCTGAGAGCGTGCACAGCAAGGTTCCTTGGCCTTTCTGATTGACGTCATCGTAGTTTTGACAGCATCAAAAACTCGAAGATTATTAAACTCAAAAGAAAAATTTTACTATCAAAACTATTTATTAATCATGTCAGATATTTACAAAGCTGTGAGATGTGCTTTGGAAAAAGACGATAGGCAATATCTTAAAACTATCGAGGCCAATCTGAAGAAGCGAATAGACGCCGCAGCAAAGCGTTCAACCGAGCAATTTTTAAACGAACTGAAAAACACCAGCTTCTGCCTCACGAGAAATTTTGCTGCAGAATCGTACATCCCGGCGTCTGTTCAGAAGACAACAAAGAAGTTTTGTACGGCCTTAAGGTAAACATAACAACATTTTACAACGATTTCGTGCATTTGTTTATTGGTGATTGTGTAATTTGTGTTAGAACTGTCAAGCTGCACAAGCTATAAAGTTGAGATTTACATGTTGCACGTTGAAATTTACATAGGATTTCGCTTTAATTTGCATATACTGCGGCGTATGCATACGCTTCAAGAGGAATCGAGGAGTGTAATAATGTATTATCACTACCATGTGAACTACGTGTATGCCTAATACCTTCTGTGAAATGTACAACCCGATGTGTTAGGGTATTAAAAGCTTAGAGCACTGAACTGTGTTTTAATTTCAAAAATAATTATTCAAAACACATAGCAGTAAAGCATACAAGTGGCCATATTTTCTGATTACATTTTGAACGATGAACACTAGTTTATTATATAACTATAATTCTATAATTATATTGCCAATTATTCACACTTAATGGTTCATGAAAGTGGAACATAATGTTTTTGCTATCAAGTCTATCAATTACTAGGTTAATATTTATTCATCTTTACCTAAGTGACTGACTAAGATATACCTAGGTGTAATAAAACCAAGTTTCATTCATGTCCTAGTCTCTCTTGGATCTGACACTACTGAGAACTGCTTGTATAGCTCTGTGTCCTTAGTAGAAGTGGATAACAATAGCCTAATGGAGCTATTGAGAATTTTGACCTCCATAGAGCTCTTCCTTAATGCTGATTTTTATTCTCAGCACCCTTGTTTTTCTTCTGTTGTGGAAGAGCATGATCAATACTTCAGCCAAAGTATCAATATAAGCCTTTTACCAATGTCTGTTTCTAAGGGATGTTTATAGATACTGGTTGTATGAAATATGACTTAGTTAGACAGGAAGCTATATATACTTAATTGCAGTGAGAAGAAATGGTCATCTTTTAATTCTCTGTATAATGGGTCTTAATTGCTTCGATTTTAAATAGGAATACTTTCACCTATTATCCTGATTATTAGGAACAAAGAAGTAAATTTCTATTTAATTGCATGATTCAACCACGCTTAACTCCTAAGAAAGGTTAAGATGATCTTCATATTTTTTTTGTTATAGATGTAAGAAACACGAAAATATTCAATCGAACTAGCATATTTGTGGTTGCTCCTATGTAAATTTATTCAAGTATGGTTACTTGCAATTGCTACTAAATTCACCAAATTTTACACCAGTGCAAAGATTTGAAGGCGGGTGCTGGGCCACTGCTGGTGCATAAAAACAATCTGCATGTGCTCTTATGTGAAAATGCCTGTCCATGTCAGAATCACACAATATCTTTGTAGTATCATACTTTTCCTAGGCATGCTGATGAGCCCTGATATTTGGCGAAACAGTCACATTGCATCTGCACCCCCCGTGACGAATGCGACGCCTTCCCTGGAATTTTTTGACTGAAACTTTTTGACTAAGGTACGAAAAATCCTAGATCCGCCCCTGTTCTCTTGCTGACCATACTGTCTATTTTTATTCATATTTGGGGCATATAAATTATATTGAAATTAAAATTAAGAAAAAAAATATTCCCAATGGAATTTATAGATATTAATGGGAATATTGAGGAATATGGAATTAGTTTTTTGCAACAAGCAAATGGAAAAATTCAAGTTAGTTTGGAATTCATTTTTTGATTTATGGTTTACTCAAAAAAATGATTTTCCTGATCTCAGTGGTGGTGCAGAAATAAATTTTAACCATCATGTTCAATTCAAAAAGTCTAAGTATAATCAGACCAGTAATGATCATTGATTGGGATGTACTTTCCGGAAATAAAAAAATAGTACATCTGGAAAAAAAATTAAATACTTATACTAATAAATTTATAGCATATAATGGTGGTGATATAGATTCATTTAGAAAGGAAAATACTAATTTTAAAAGACAAAATTATGGTACTTATGTTATTGACTTTAATGATACTTATTAGCCCGCTGTTGGTCTAAATAAAGATTTTGTTGAAGGGGTTACAGATGCAAAAACTGAGGTTGAATTAATTTCTTTTTGTCAGATTTTATTGTTAGGTTTAAACGCCGCATTATACATAAAAAATTTTGATATCACTTTATGCGTAAGTAATGGAAAACAAAAGTAAGAAAAATGAACAAAAAGAAGAAACAAGAAATGCAAAAAATGAAGACGAGCCCCCCTAATCAGAATTGACAAAGTTCTTACACCAAATTCATTTTTTATGTCATCGATTGTTGGAATACCTTTATCACAATCAATAAACTTTATATCTTGAAGGTAGATTTCATTCCGTTTTTCATAAATTTCTTTTCGAATTTCATCATAAATCGGTTGAAAGGTGGTATAAAGAAAAACGATTTTATCAGGTGTCGGGTCAATCATTTTGTTGATGTTTTCAATGATGTTTTATGAAATATGTCTTTCCACATTGTGTTGGTCCCGTAATGCACATCGTAAATTATTTATAAGAAAACGGAAATGATTTATAAGAATTTTCAATAATGTATCTTTTATTAAATGTGATTTGAACTTTTTAATTTCGGGTAACACCATTACCTGTTGGTGATTATTTCGTATAATTTTGCGATTATAGTAAATATTGATAATTTGTTCTTTATTTTCCACAACCATTTTATTGATTCAAAATTTTTTTCTTTATTATTCAATGAAAAACCTTTTGCATGTGTAATCTCCTCGTATTTAATTTTGTTCTTTTTCGACTTTTTATTAAAATACAAATATTCGTTTGTTAAATACAAATAACACTTTGGTCCAGTACTACAAAAACTTGTAATCCAAATTTCGCTACGATTATCCTTTTCCATTTCATCTGTTAAGTCGCCAAGAAAATTCCCAGTTTGAATAATATTTTTGTTTTTTCAGTTTCAACAAAAAAAAACAGAATCAGTATCATAATACAATGTTTATTTTATATTTTGACATGGGTAATTGGAACCATATTGTAGTTCTTATATAGTTATAAGTTAATTTGTAACAATTGTCTGAATTAAACCAATAAGAGAAAAAGGTTAGGATGTTGTGTATATGTGGGCAAAAGGGGAACATAATAAGTAATTTGTCGAATAGTTAATTGCAAATTTAGGGGTGTAGAAATAGAAATAAAAATAACCAGATAGGGTAGTTGGGAGTTTGTTGGACAACCGCCAACCATGTAGTGTGTTTAAAATAAAATTTTTGTGGGTAGCCTGCGCATGCGCGGCTAACCATTATGTAGTCGAAAAAGTGTCCAGATCTGTGTGTGTGTGTTTGTGGGTGCCACATCTTCAGCAATCGTCGGATATACGAAAGATGACGAATGGTACGTTCTACTTCCGGAAAATTTCATTGTTTTTGAAATTCGAAGGACGAAGTAACCGAAGTTTACATTAATATGTTTGTCAAATTTTAAAGCGAAGTTGAGTACTTTAAGAACGAAAAAGCGGTGATCGGTGAGCGTTGAATCTACAACTACAAAGTTACACTAAAAGGAAATAAATAGTAACAAGTTGCCCTGTTTTATAACTTATAATGCAATATTTCACCTGTCAATTTCTTGCTTGTGGACATGCAGCTATTAAACCAAATACATTACCTTATTGCAAATGGTAGTAACAAGTTGCCCTGTTTTATAAATTAAAAATTATTATGCAATATTTCACCTGTCAATTTCTTGCTTGTGGACATGCAGCTATTAAACCAAATACATTACCTTAATGCAAATGGTAGTAACAAGTTGCCCTGTTTTATAAATTATAATTCGGCAAATGGTAGTAACAAGCTGCCCTGTTTTATAAATTTTAATGCAATATTTCACTTGTCAATTTCTTGCTTGTGGACATGCAGCTTTTAAACCAAATGCTTTGGAGTTCTAAAAACAGAACTGTTAACAAAAGTGCATTTCAACTGATCAAAATCTTTAAAATATTGTTCAGATACATAGATAAGTCCTTACAAAATCTTAATGCGAAACGTTTGAAACAATTTTGGACTCTTCGTTATGTGACTGTAAAATGATCTGGCAAATCAAGTAGATTATCCTCAATGAAATCTTTGTTAAGATCTTTCTTCTTCTAAACTAAGCTTTATGTTATTAGACGATGTGTGCCACCATCCCGGAACCTTACTCTCCTTTTTGTTCTGTTCACCTATTCTGCTTGAAAAAATTCATTTCCTATCTCTTGTAAAAATGCTTTTATATATGTTTTGATCTGTCCTAAAATGAATTTAATACAATAAAATATTATAATATATAGATTGCATAATAAATCGACTTCATTATAACTGTATCCAACCAGCTACCTATAGGGCGTTTATTCTGTTGTCTATGGCATTAGAACATAAGACTAGAAAATAATATTTTATTGCATCAGTTGATATTTACTTGCCACTATAGCAGCTTTATCACATTAATAATGTTTTACAGGCTACCCACATGTACGCATTGCGTACCTATTTTTTGTAAAAAAGGTTTTGTTTGTGTATGATGGAGTTCTTCAAGAAACTATGTAGTTACATGTGTAGTAATAGGTTGTGTAGTGTTGTTGGGGTGTTCAAATCAAAGAAATGTGAGGAGGTAGGTAAAAAAGTTAAACAGAAGGCAAGATAGGCAAGCATTCAAATCAGTATCCCCGTACGTGGCGTTTCATCCTCTTGCTGACTTGTCAGCAGGGAGCAGGGTTGGCTTTGTGTAAAATTTTATATTTTGACATAGGTAATTGGAACCATATTGTACTTCTTATCTAGTTATATGTTAATTTGTAACAATTGTCTAACAATTGTTTGAATTTGCTCCAATGAAAATGACGTATTATCATTTGCTTGTAAAATTTCACGATGTTCAGAAAAAGCACTTTCTAATCTTCTCACATCATCTACATATAAATCATTCATAATTTTTCATCAATTATACGGAAGAAACAAAACAGCAGCAATTCGGAAAAATTTTTTCTGTGGTGTTTCTGTCCTCTTCAGTCACTCCATCAGGAATATCTAAATATAATTTTTAAATAAATTTAGCTAGTTTTATATAAATTTAGTTAATTCTAGACTTTTTTATCATCCATTTTTATGCATGTACCTATTTCAGCATTAGGCGAAAATGATCAACCACTACACAATTGCATTTAAATGTCAATAAAGGATCTTTTGCCTTAAAACACACACATCAAATGTCTCGTTAACATGGATATTATCCCTACGATTGAAGTATACTTTATACAAGGGGATAAGTATACAACGTTCGATGTCGAAGACAATTATGAGACAATTTGTATATCACCTTTTATATTCTTCGATATTATCGATTTTTATGAAAGAGATTGATAATGTAGTAAATTTTATTCCTCCTGAAATTCTAAAAAATAGATATAAGGTGATGCAATTAAAAATTCCAGATATTAGAAGCAATGTTAAAAGCAAAATTGAAAATATGTTCATTGCAAAATATACAGGGAAAAAAGAAACAGAAGAAACATCGACATTGTATATGAAAAAAACGGAACAGCACCGTGCATGATTTGCAATGGGAATAAAGCAAAAAGCAAATGCATTGATGCATACAAAACAACACATGGCACACCATGTTATGTGAATGACGAAAAAAAAGTGGAAAACCGATTAATTAAATCATCACAAGAGATTTGAAATCGTATTAAACCGGAATAATTCCAAGCAATACAGAATTATTTACCTCCTAAGGACGTAATTACTGGCCTGGAGTTTACGATGAAATATAAATCAAAGGGAATGAAAAAAATACGCAATATCATCTTAGCAAAACGAAAATTCACAAATCACTTAAGAAAAAATGTGGGAAAAAGGTTTAATCCGTACTTTGCAAGATTGAATAAAACTATACAAAAGAAGAAACTAGGGATCCAAGGATAGTGCAAAGTTTTCATGCCCTGTAATACCTGAGCAACCAGACGTTTGTCCCAACATAAACATTTTCATTTATGCCAGTAAAAATATAGTGAGCTAGGTTAAACATTAATCAAAAGGAAATTACTCAAAGAACTCAAGTTCCTTAGCCGCGGATACTGTCACTATTAAATTATAATTTTAGTTGCCCATGTAAACCGGCCTAACCAGGCGCGATTTTCTCAGTTTAGTCTCTTTTCTTCGTCAAACAACTGTGACTACATTCACTATATTTATATGATGGCAACAATTTATCCATCACTTCATAAGAATAGCCAAGATAGTTGTGTTGTAAATAATGTAAATAAACCACGGCGCATATTATGTCTATGTGGATACTTCGACGCGTAAATCGATACAAAACAATATACAATACTGTATAATCAATACTGTATACCGCCAAAATGATTTGATTACTGCACAAAATGTCTGTTTTGTATAGTATCATTTATGTACTGTATGCAGAATATCAAATATCGACTTGCTATCAACATAATATACATTCGTGTAAGGGATATATCAATACATAAACAACACAGTGTCATTTCTTGCTAACCTCTTAGCTCTATTTATGGAATAAACCTTCCAAATTATATTTGTGTTGAATTGAATGCTCGTAATTCATAACATAAATCGATAAATTGTGTAGATTCTCAAAGAATTGCTCGATTTTTATGCCCAGAATGTTTTGAAGCAATGCTTGTCGCTCCTTGTTTCTTTACATTGTGAATAATGTTAAAGTCTTGACAGCACATGCGCAGTTGCAACGCATAAGAAAAAATCTGGTGTTCCGGGGGGTAATATTGCGCAAATCCCTTTAAAACAAACCCAAACCGTGGAAAAGCAGTGCCTCAAAATTTACAGTAACCATCAGAATTCCTCAATATTTTGGTGAACTTTGTAAAAGGGATATAGTGCATTAATAAATAAAGCAAGTTAAACTGATTTAAAAACTATAAATTACTGATCATATACAAAAAGTTACTATATGCATAAATCAACCTATCCCCCCCCCCCTCGTAAAGTATGTCTCATATGCAGTATCCTGATGACACAAGCCTGTATTCCCATTGTCATGTGAAAAATCTACCAGCTTGTTTGTCATCAATATCAGCCAATCTGGCAAATTTAAATGCCTGGTCTTTACAATCAAATCTTGTTCTTAATCCAAAACGGAAGCAATGTTGTTTTAAACTTCTCAAATGGCTAGTGTCCACTCTCTCGGAGAATTAGATCTAAGCTTAGATATATTCGGTAATACGCTGAAAAGAGTTGATTCGAAAAAACTGCTTGGAGTACATTTTCATGAACATTTAAAATGGAACGAGCATATAAAAATGATTGCATCCTCATGCTATGGCACACTTAGTACATTGCGAAAAATTAAACATTTCACAGATTTTAGACTTCGTAAACACCTTGCTAAAACCTTGGTGCTATCAAAAATGGACTATAATGACATTGTGTTTGATCTGCTTCCATTATACTTAGTAAAGTGTCTTCAACGTATTTAAAATGCTGCAACAAGTTTCGTCACAGGACGTTATGCAACCACAGCAGATACTGTCAAGATATGCTGGCTTCCAGTTCAAGAGCGCAGGGAATGGCATTTATTAAAAACAACATATAAAGCATTATATGATATGTCTTGGCTATCATACGCTAGTCTGGAAGTAGCTAAACCATTGAGAAACCTACGATCAAGTGACTCGGCTAAACTGACAATTCCCTGAGTTAAGGGAATTTTCCAGGATTTAGCCTTGAAACATTTCAATAAACTTCCGAACGATATTAAAAATTGTGAAACTCTTGTTAGTTTTAGTGTACAAACAAAGAATTACCTTATGAACGTAGCTAAGGAACGATTGCAATAATTTGTCCTGGCTTTGTAAATTAGAATAGATTTTGTTTTATAATAATTAGTAGTAGATTTTCATATGTTCTTAATGTCAGTAAAATTAATGTAGTACTTAACAGGAAAGAGCCACTTTGTCGGATCTGTTAATAAATCATTATTATTATTATTATTACTATTATTAAAGTTTACACTAGGGAGGTTAAGATCGACGTCCGCTAAAAGTACCAATATTCAGTCATGCGCAAACGTAACAATCGTCCAAAATGTGATAACACCGGAAGTCGCAAGTACCGTTTTGGGGCTGAAAATGGACGTGGATACATAGGCAAAGTACCGAATTATATTTGCTGTATTATTGTCATTTTCTGCAGTTGTTTTCTAATATTTTATTTAGTTTTTAGTTGTATGATGTTTCTTCTTTGTTTGTTGAGACTTAAGGATTATTATTAGAGTTTTTGATGTGAATATAGCCGCTATACTCCGCCATGTTTATTTACTTCTTACGGAAGTCACAATCTTAACGCTTTAAAATTTCTACGCTGCCAAACAGTAATACGTCATGTATTTTCGTATCAGTACTGGTAGTGGAAGTAGATCTTAACCTTCCTACTATGACTGACTGTCTGACTGACTTACTGACTCGTTTGAATCTTCCCCACTCATCACAATACTGCAAAGTTTCTCACACTTTGCACTAAAAATGCTACAATAAAATCACTGTTTATTACGCAGAAAGGAAGAGAAGGGAAAAAAATAGAATACAAAAGAGACTTGATGTACTGTATTTTCTAAAAAAATCATAAAATTTAAAAATTTGTTTTGCTAATCTCGCTCTTTCGCCCGGGAGGGGACAGGGGAGGACTGGGTGTGTTAAGGGGCGGGGCTGAGGGGAGGACTGGGTGTGTTAAGGGGGGTTGGAAAGCGGGGGTTGGGGGGCAGGGCTGAGGGGGCTCTATCACCCAGTTACTCTAGGGAGCACTTTTAAGATTTGATTAGGTGAAGAATAACATTATAACATGAAGTATTATCATTTTGTCAGTTCAAACATTCATTTCTTTTATTTGCAAATTTTCCCCCTTCAGCTTCAGGCAACTTTGCTTCGAAGATATCACCCTTTTTAATTGAAATAAGTCTGAATTTTTTTCCACTCAATAGAGAAATATACCATTCAATAATTGTTTTTGGAACGTCTTTATTAATAACTGAAATAATGTCATCATTCATACTATTATTTCCATTATCAAAATGCATGAAAATTTATTTTATGCGATCGTAATGATCAGTAGACTTGCCATTACAAAAAATCAAAGGATATATCACAATCATCATCCTTTTATAAGTACATAGAAAATAATTATTCATTAATATTATCAAAAAATGTCCCCTTCATTTCAATGCATTCTGCTTTTAAAACTTTATAAACTTTGTTCTTTTGTATCATTATCTAAATGAGAAAGCGACCAAAACCATTCCTCTTCATTTTCATCAACCCTCATAAATTCCCAATTAATAAACCAGGATAATTCCTCAAATTCCAACTCAGCAAGTTGATAAAGTTTTATTGGAATCGTTCATGCAATTTGCCATAAAAAATATAAAGAACTCATCTAAACTTGTCATGACAAAAAATGTTGGGCAAATGAAGAAATAAAAAACAAGATTTCATTTAAATACATTTTTTTGAAAAGAATTACAATTTTAATCTTTCCAACACCATTTTCAATTTTACATTTCTTTTAAAGTCACAGTATTCCATGTATACCAGGGTGCATTTTGTGTAGACCTCGCGCCGAAGGTGACTTGAGGCTCTTTTGCCATGCGCCAAGTGAGCCCATTTTGTGCGCCGTGCCGCAGCCAGCGCCTGATATCGCAGGCAAACACTCCCTATGATGTCAGGTACCGTTGTAAAAAAAATATTCAGAGAAGTACAGAAGAAAATATAACAATTAGACTTTCTCAATTCACATTTCATTTACTGAACAGACAAATCAACATAATTGAAGTAAGTGAAATGTTCATAGGTGTTCGTAATGGTACTTAGTTGTGTTCTCAGTGTACACTTGGCTTAATGTTTAACTTCAATGACTTTCTACTATGAAAGGTATTAAAACGCAAGTTACTAACTCAATTGTGCAATGTTTTTGATATCGGACGTTTGTAAGTTTATTCATTTGCCAGGAAAGGACAACGACCTAATTCGCCATCCAATCGATCGACAACTTTAGACACCAAATACTCATTAGCACGGCTAGATTGCACATAATAACTTCAGTGACGTCTCAACGTACCGTCCCCTGTGAAGTACAATCTGACAGCCTCTTTGATGATGTTGTCACATTTCTTCAATGGGGGCAAACACCAGTTTAGCTTGGTTCTTCTTGCAAGGTTTTCATTTGATTGGCCACCAGACTGTTGCTGGGCCCTCATGGAATTGTAAAAACTCTCGGCAATAGCTTCTGGCCCGCCTTTTGACAGCACGATATTGAGTAGAGTACAACACGACGGCGTTGCGATGCTGTAGATGTCTTTATTTGAATAAAAGGATCTGTAAAACGATTGCTCTTGAAAGCGGACAGTGAACTCTTGACCATTTTGGAATCTCAATTTGAACATTGTGTCAAGTGTTTTTGTCTCAACAGGCTTGAAGAACGTAAGCTTACTGTTCACAGGTAATGCAGTGGTGCCTTCAGCGAGTACAAACCAATCTAAACAAAGTCCATCCTAAATACCAATCTTGACAGCTTTCTTAATCTTCTCCATGAATCGAAATGCGAAACGCGGATCAAAATCCATTCCTGAATTCACAATATGGGTCATTTTTGAAACAGCAGCCAATACCGCTTGACATTCTTCCACGCCATACATTTCGTATTCTCCGTCCGACACATCCTTTTGCAAGATATCGTCTTCACAAGTACCACACTGTAGAGCAACAAGGGCCAAAGCATCAAACACTTGGAGCGTGGACAAACAGCGATCGTGAAGAATTGTCTGAACCCTTTTGTCAAGAGCGTTCATTAGGTCAGATGCCAGTTGCAAACGGTCTTGTTCAATTTCCACCTCTTCTCGTTGTGTCCAGTTTAATACACCTCTCCCTCCGTCTCCACCACCTTGATTAGTCACCAACCACCCGGGAAGAAGTTCAACACCTTGGTAATGATGAAAGCTATCTCCAACTTCTTGCAGTCTCGGAAAGGAGTTTGCATCGCCGTTTGCAGCCTTTTCCAGTTTAGCTTTAACTTTGGGCCACCAAAGTTTTAGCTTCCAGATGGGAACATCAAGTGACTGGACTCTTAACATCAAATCAACCACTGGCCCCAATATGTCGAGGAATGACAATAGGTCAGCAATAAAATCTGATCCAGCTATCATATACTGGTGCTGTTCGTCTTCTGTTCGGTTTGGATACAACATGTCGAACGCTTTCCACAATGTGCTGTAACTCTTTTCAATTTTAAGCCACTGTTCGTACGAAGAACTGGGGAATCTTTGAGCAGCATAAGCAACTGGCCTTCTTGCTTCTTTGTCGACGAGTTGCAGAAAAGCAAAGCCCTTTCCATTTGCAAGAATGGTGTTAAAAACATTACATCTGTTCAAGAATGTTTTGAAATGATCGCTACTGGAACTTCGGTCTTTTACTTCAACCACTCCAAGATTTAGCAGATGAGCTGCATCCCACGTTACTGGAGATGAAAGTTGATTATTATCGATGTCTTCGATTCCCAGTTCTTGTAAAAGCCTTTCACGGAATCCTGCTGCTTGGTAAGGACCATCAGCCGCGATACCACATAGCCTTGACAGAACATCTTTTGAGAAGTTGTCCTTAATTGACTTGATTAAAAGTTCTGCCATAGCGTCATACGTAGCTGGGGCGAACTCTTTATAGACTTGCGGAGCAGCAACAGGAATTGGACAGGGAATTCCATTTTCGTTCCGAGCTACAACAAGGACAGCTTGATTAGTTGTGCGCGATGGTGTAGCTTTATCGATTGTGGCCCAGAAATGTGGTGGTAGTAACGTTGAAGGTAGAGGCTCGTTTAACCACGAATTGATTCTGCGGTTCACTGACTTTTCCAAGCAAGAAAGAATATTGTTGAAATTGTTTCTGCTATGTCCGATATTTCCAACTCGACTGAGCAGCATGACAAGAAGGAGATCAAAGTCTCCAAATGTCTTGCTGCTGCTCCTAGCTTCAGATCAACAATAGCCGCTCGAAATATGTTGCTTGCTGCGGTTGATCTCTTTTTCTCCCTTTCCTCTTCTTTCCTGAGCGTTTCCATAGCCTTCTTGTGCAATTTGTTACCATCACCCAGCAAACACATGTGGTCAATGCACAACTTCTTCTGCCTATACCAGGTCTGGTTGTGACCCTCTATCAGGAGTTGAGTGACATCATTGCTCAAGATTTTTCCGGTGCCAAGTGTTCCAGTCCCACAAGAATTAATTATTCTTTGGGCTTGCAATGGGGATAGGCTATTAACAGTAGGCCTGGCTGTAACTTGCATCTTAAAGCAAGGGCTGCAACATAATAATCCAGTGCCCGAGTCATCGTCATAAAAGAATTCGAGGTATTTGGATGCCTCAGCCAACTGATTGATGTTGCTTGCTGTTCGCATTGCCGATAGAGATTTGAGGACTTCATTATCTTCAGCCACGAGTTACTCCAAGTTATTGTGTCGTTTACCAAAGTCTTCAACTTTTAAAGACAAGTTAGTTAAAGCTTTCATTACGTCGTTGATATTAGCTTGGCTAGTTGATCGAGATGAATCTCTGTTGGGTTTCGTGAATTTCGTCCCATCTGCAAAATTTGAGTTATTTTCTTGCAATTCCTGATCACCTAATTCAGGCAAATCACTACAGGCTTTGGTCAACGGCAATACTTCCTTAGAATTCTTAAGGATTCCTTGCTCAGTTGGTTGAATTGGATCTTCAACGGTTTTCGAGTGATAAATGGACAGCAACGTTTTTTGGCTAGTTGAGTGACTTGTACTTGCAAGAGCATTGGTTGTTTGAGGCCTACTATTATTCTTTGGAGCTTCTGTATAAAATTTTTTAGCTTTAGCATACCTCGCATACAACTGTCGGACATTGGAGGCACTAGATGGAACTACTGTACAGGAATAATTATTTGTAGTAGTGTGCCAACTTCTTTTATGCTGATCAATAGTAGATGCATTTTTTCTGCAAATACTCGCATTTTTCTCTTCAAAATTACCCTTCAAGGACCTCTCAAGACATTCCAGGCAAACATAAGTTTCACTTATCTTCTGGATTTTCTTTGGTATCGGTTGCTCAACCATGCCTCCTTTTAACCAATCCCAATTTAACTTTCTCTTCAATGAGTTATCTGTTTTCGGCACATGTGATTGTTGATCTCCTTCAGTTTCAGCTGTAAATATAATATGTATGTGTCTGTGATAAACATATTAATGTGATGTAACAATGAATTGAACTTGCTACCGTACCTTTTTGTGTGCAGTTGTTGCATTTCAATTTCTGACCAAAGCCTTCTTCTCCTTCTGGAATACCACATATGATGTGTACAAATTGTTGCATGTGTAGCATATATGTGCATTGCCTACCACGTTTGAGCAAACTGCACAATAATGTTCCATGGCTAAAACTGATAAATTGATTAAATACTTTAAAAAAATAGGTTCTTAGTAGGAGAACAACTCGTCCTTACGGACCACTGCACCCAGAGTATTTTACAAAACAAAAGAACCTTTTTTCGCTGCAGAAGGCAAAGGTTATTCAACTCTTATATAAGTTATATTGGGGAATCGTCTCCCTCTTTGTCTCGCCCAACAACTCACAAATCACGTTGAGTTTAAAAGATTTAATAAAAAGTTCACAGATCACTTGACATTAGATATGTTACTCCGTATCATGTTACACTTCAAGTTGATTCAGCTTCTCTCTTCTGCTGTCAGTGCTCAGTGCTGTCACTGCTGTGGCACTAATGGTTCGTTGGGTTATTGGTTCTAAAAGCTCTAACATACACTAGCTATATTTATAGTAGATTTGTGAGAAGTCATTGCAGTTGTATGACGAATATCCGCGTGCAAATTATGTTAATTGATCATGCAATTCATGTTCTGCTATCGCTGCGCAGTGCGCCCTAAATTCCCTAATGTTGTGGTTGTTAATTGACGTAAGTTTATGCTTACCGCTTACGCCGCGGTTTGAAAGCTCTAGATTATTACGCTGCATTTATGTTTATACCATGCACGTATTCGGTGGCTTTAACTACCTCTATGATTATCCTAAAATATTTTCCTGTTATAAATATATATGCTATATATTCGTTTGGTTATATTACTTATATATTCCTAGTGTAGTTCTAACCTAATGGCTAATGCTTGTAAGTCTCCGACACTTATATGTTGTACGTCACCTACCCAAACTTTGCCCTTGCATCAGTGATCATTTTCCAATTTAGCTGTGCCAATGTGTTGAAGTCTGTATTTTGTTTGCGCCCATTTCGCACCCTTTTTTGTATACAGGTAACCCAAATAACCCAGTACGAATTAATCTAATTTTCATTACTGATCTCAATGACTCAATTGTAACACTGAACAGATATATTATTTAGCCAATCATAGTTACGTCACTAACTTTAAATTACTATACAAAATTAGAAAATTCCCGATTTTTCTAAGAAATTACAGGCCCGTTTAAACACCAGACGGAACCATGTGATCCTGCGCCAACTACGAAAACTCTGAAATTGTGCGACAACCTCGACGTGATTGTGCGCCAACAACCCAAAACTCACGCCGAAGTTCTTCCACGAAATGTGCACGGAATGCACCCTGGCATGTATAATTGTTTTAAATTTTACAATGTCTCTTGTAACTAGAGTGTGTACAAACTTTCCAATGATTAAAAACATTACAATACATTGAAAAGCAATTCCAATTAAACATATAACAATTAATTTAACTTTTATCACAAATTTCAAACAACTTTGAAAAAACAGGATACATTCGATTCATATGAAAATAATATTCTCTAACAGATAAAATACAAATGAAATTTATTTTTTCATATGAATAAAGAATCCAAACATGTGAACAAAAAAAAGCAATCCACATCATTCCACCACCATGCATCATTAATTTTGTAAAAATCTAATTTTTATTTTTTTCTTATTTAATAATTTGCCCATGTGATTTACTACATTATTTACATAAAATTATTAGAATATAAATAATTTATCAGGCTAGGAGTCTATTGAAACCTTAAACAGGCTTTTGGATTTAGACCCCTAGTTAAAGTCTATAACGCTATGTCTTTGTGCAATACAATAAAATAATATATTGTGAATATATTAAAATGAATTAATGCTGTGCAGTAAAAAAGATATGTAAATGAATCGATAAGAAGAAAAGTTATAGTACATGAGAAGTGTTTTTGTATTAACTATGTAGAAAGTGAATTTTTGATTTTCTTTAAAAAATAAGACCTGATGTTAGGTTTATTAGTTTACTATCAAGACTATTCCAAATGTCCACCCCTTTTACTGAAAGTGAGTGCCTGGCATAGTTAGTTCTTTAAAATGACTTGTGTAGCTTAGTCGAGTTTCCAGTATTGTGTTGGTGAATTTGGTTATTAGTAATGAAAAAAATTTGTGAAGAAATTTGGCAAGTTATTTAAATGATGATATCGGAACATAAAAAGGCTTGTAAGATATTTATTTAACTTACTTATATTCAAGATCTGAAGATCAATAAATATTTTTTCAGTGTGAGAAGTGTAGGACTGAAAAGTCATTAGTCGAATTATTTTCTTTTGAATATTAGTTAGTTTTTTAATTCGCTTTTTGTATGTATTTTCCCATATTAAATTGCCATAGATTAGATATGGATAGACCAAAGCATAGTAAATTAGTTTTAAAGTATTCAAGTTTGTAAAATGATGTATTTTTGCAATAATTCCTGCAGATGTTACTATTTTTTTAGCTACTGAGTCGATATGGTCATTCCATGATAAACATTCATCGATAACCACTCCTAAAAATGTCGTGATTTTGACTTGTTTGATCTCATCATTATTGATGGTCAAGGACACAATGTGCTTTTGTTTCTTTTTTGAGGATTGGAATAAGATTAATTTCGTTTTTGATGTGTTGATCGATAATTTGTTTATGTTTAGCCACTCAGCTATTTTGTTCATTTCCATCTGAATAATTTTATTCAATGTTTTGAGGCATGTATGACTGTAAAATATGTTTGTGTCATCAGCAAACAATATCATTGATGCTATATCACTACAGAATTGAATATCATTTATATAGAGAATGAAAAGTAATGGCCCTAGTATCGAACCTTGTGGGACCCCAGTTTGTACTATCATTTTGCTTGACATTACTTGTTTATAATTTACAATTTGTTTCCTATTTGTAAGATAATTTTCTAACCAAAGACTTGCTTTTCCGCAAATTCCATAGTGCTCTAGTTTACTAATCAGAATCCTGTGATCAATGGTATCGAACGCTTAAGACAAATCTAGGAAAATACCAACAGTGTAGTTTCCTTGATCAATTTCTTTTGTAATTTTGTTGACAAGCTCGATTATCGCGAGTTCAGCTGACCTGTTTTTTTCTAAATCCATACTGATGGTCATATAAAATATTGTTACTTTCAACATAATTTATTAATCGTATGTACATGAGTTTTTCAAGTATTTTAGCAAAGCATGTTAAAACTGTTATGGGTCTATAGTATTCAAATTTATTTATTGCATTTGCTTTATATATAGGTGTTACTAGGGACGTTTTCATCTGTTTAGGGATAATACGTGTAGTAAATGTTAAATTGTGTACATGTGTAAGTGGTTTTGATATTGTTTTATTCACTTGTTTAATTATTCTCACATCCAGACCATCATAACCGGCACTTTTATTTGAGTTTAAATTATGTATTTCATTTTCTACTTCATTTTCCATTATAGGATCAAGAAACATACTATTTAGATAATTTTCGGTTAAGTATTTTCTAAAATTTGAATTTGCCAAATGCGTAATTTTCTTCGCTAGCTTAGGACCGATATTAATAAAGTAATTGTTGAATTTACTGGCTATTTCCTTTGGGTTTGTAACAGAATTTGTTATATCATAATCAATAAATTCATTTGGGATTTCCTTTTTTTTTAGTTTTTAGTGCAAAGTTTCAAAGAAACTTTGTAGTATTGTGATGAGTGGCGAAAATTCAAACGAGTCAGTCAGACAGTCAGTCAGTCAGTCATAGTGTAAACTTTACGGGGGGTAATTTTTTCTTTTCTTATACGTCGCAACTGCGCATGTGCCGTAGAGCCTTGAACATTATTCACGATGTAAAGAGACGAGGAGCGACGAGCATTGCTTCAAAACATTCCGGGCTTAAAAATCAAGCAATTCTTTGAGAATCTACGCAATTTATCATCTTATGTTATGAATTACGAGCATTCAATTCAACACAAATATAATTTGGAAGGTTTATTCCATAAATAGAGCTAAGAGGTTAGGAAGAAACGATGCTGTGTTGTTTATGTATTGATAGACCTCTTACACGAATATATATTACGTTGATAGCAAGTACACCCGGTATTCTGCATACAGTACATAAATGATACTATACAAAACGGACATCTTGTGCAGTAATCAAATCACTTTGGCAGTATACAGTATTGATTATAAGTATATTGTTTTGTATCGATTTACGCGTCGAAGTATCCACATCATAGACATGATATGCACCGCGGTTTATTTACATATTTATTTACAACGCAACTATTTTGGCTATTCTTATGAAATGACGAATAAATTGTTGCCATCATATAAATGTAGTGAATGTAGTCACAGTTGTTTGACGAGGAAAAGAGACTAAACTGAGAAAATCGTGCCCGGTTTACATGAGCAACTAAAATTATAATTTAATAGTGACAGTATCCGCTACTAACGTAACTTGAGTACTTTGAGTAATTTCCTGTTAATTAATGTTTAACCTGGTTCATTATATTTTTACTGGCATAAGTCAAAATGTTTATGTTGGGACAAACGTCTGGTTGCTTAGGTATTACAGGGCATGAAAACTTTGCACTATCCTTGGATCCCTAGTTTTGTTTATTATCTCATTTAGAATTTTCCACATTGTTTTGGAATCGTGCTTGTATTTAATCACTGATCTGAAATAAGACTGGATAAGGCATCTATAGAAGGCAAAAGTGAAGCCGGAAGTGATCGGCCGCCACTCGATTTTCAAAGGCCCTACTTTCGTATCATATAATATAGATTTCTATTACAGAACCAGGGTTTTTTGCATTTTTTTACCTTGTCCACATCTCTGCCCGGGCCAAGTTTACTATCACAAATATAGAAGCATACGAGAAGAAATTTGAGCAAAAAATTTGGAATATTTTGGCTTCATAACGCTGCGAAAACGGATTTTACAACTTCGCGTCTTGGACATCGTTTTATATATCAACAGTCCAACACCACTCAAAGCGAGCTCATTTTGGTACAAAATAAACTCAAAATATAGAATTTCTGCTCTTGGACAAATATTCTCAGAAAACCTGAAGAAACGAAGCGGCTTTATTGCGAACAGCAGTGTACTGAGAGGTTAGTTTTCAAAACACTGTCTAGTATTCTCAGAGGATACTAGCTTCTAGGCTTCTACTATAATTATTATTGATAGTTAGAGAGAACAATTCAGTTCTTTCCTATGTTGCCAATACAACAACACCTTTCAATATGTTTGACCAGGTTGTGAATGTGATTATATTCTGCTTCTGTGTCAAACATGAAACTTTGTGTTTGTTTAAGAATTCAAGGCTGCCCTGGTATTCTAATTGGAATAACTTTGTAGTTGGTGCATCCAAAGTAGAACCAAGAGCAATCACAGCTAATAGAATATCATGTATATTCTTTGGACACCACATAAAACTACAATACAACTCACTAACTATGTTGAGGTAGATTTATGCAAAAAATTGTTCATTTCTCATCACATGTCTATTGTATTTTCCACAGATAAACAAATAGCAATCCTATAATTAACATATTTTTCAAGTCAAGGTTGAGAAGCTTGAACGCCATTGGTAAATTTGGCTATTTCTTAAGGAACCAGGCTATATCATCTTAGATGCCTGTGGAAACATAGGAAAGAACTGAATTGTTCTCTTTAACCATCAATAATAATTATAGTAGAAGCTAGTATCCTCAGTGTTTTAAAAACTAACCTCTCAGTACACTGCTGTTCGCAAATATGCCGCTTCGTTTCTTCAGATTTTCTGAGAATATTTCTCCAAGAACAGAAATTCTATATTTTCAGTTGATTTTGTACTAAAATATCAAAACGAGCTTGCTTTGAGTGGTGTTGATATAAAACGATGTCCAAGACGCGAAGTTGTAAAATCCGTTTTCGCGGCGTTATGATGAAGCTAAAATATTCCAAATTTTTTGCTCAAATTTCCTCTCGTATGCTTCTATGTTTGTGATTGTAAAATTGGCCAGGGCAGAAACTGGACAAGGTAAAAAAATGCAAAAAAGTCCAGTTCTATAATAGAACTCTATATTAAATGATACGGATGGTTTAATTTGTTTTTATATTTTTTGTAGACATTCTTTTTATTTTACTTGAATCAGATAAGTATTTTCAGTATAACTTTTTTTTATTGATTTAAGACACATTTTGTCATCCATGGACTTCTGTTTTTGTTAATGTTCTTTCTTACTTTTGTTCTTTTAATCGGAAAATTTTTTTTATAACTATTCTTGAGTTGGTTGAAGAAATTGTGTCTTCCCAAGATACATGTTCATTTCATCTTTAAATAGATTTAAGTTATTTTTACTATATATTCTTTTTGTATAATAGTTTTCTTCTGTATCTTTGGTTGGTTTTAGGGTATCCAAATAACATGTATGAAATATTGGTAGATGGTCTGAAATATCACTAAAGAGAGCTTGTCATGCTAATCATGCTTGAGTCAATTTTATCAATGCTATTTGTAAATATGTTATCTATAAGTGTAGCAGTATGAGATGTTATTCGAGTAGGTTTTGTTATTAGTGGTAAAAAGATGTGAAAAGTTGCTCAGTGAAATTATTGGCAAAATCACAGGATTCTGATTTAAGCAAATCAATATTAAAGTCTCCCATAAGATAGCAAATCTTATTCTCTTTATCTAATTTGCTCAAAATTTGGTTCAAGGCATTTTCAAATGTTTTAATTTTATTATTTGGTGGCTGGTAGATTACCCCAACTATAATATTTTTCCCATTTTTAGTAATTACCTCTACAAAAGCAGATTCAATTGTCTCATTTATATTAATATTTAGATCATTACATAATTTGTATTTAAACTTTTCAGCAATATATATACCAACACCACCGCCTTTTTTATTTTCTGTGTGCACTTGTGAAATCGTAACCTTCCAGGTTAAAATTGTTGTAATTCGTTTCACCTAGCCATGTTTCTGTGAAGCCAATAATATCAAAGTTTTCTTGCGTAGATTTAATTAACTGTTTAAGCATGTCAAATTTATGTACGATAGTAACGATACTTCTTATATTTAAGCATAGAATTGAGAAATTGTTTGGTTGTTGATCCAATTTTGTAACGGTTTTATGTTTTTTGAAGTGTTCCGGTATAAGGTAATCGCATGTTAATCTATTTGTATCTAGAACATTGTCTAAGTTCGTATCACTTTCACACATCCCAATGTCTTTATTGAATTTGATTGGATTAAATTTGAGTTGATTTAGTCTATCCATAGTCCTCTCTGACAAAATATTGGTATCAATCAATTCGATCTCATCATTTGAAAGTGTTTGAAATGGCAGAGTATGTTTTAAACAGTATTGGCATAAATCAATTTTTTTATCATCAAGATTTGATGTTTTGGCCCATGAATTCAAAATATATGTATGAAACCATTTTTGGCATGTGACGCATTCAATATGATTTTCATGTTTTCAGTTGACATGCCTTGCAAAGAGTTTTTACCTACAGTTTGTTTGTCATTCGGGGGGTTACATTTGTTATTTAAATGTAAGAAATGTTTTATCCCATATATGTAAGAAGGATACTGAACTGATATGCATGTTGTAGCGATTTATAGAAATTGGATATCTATTTAATTTTGACCACCTGGTTTAAAAACTTTACCATCTATAATGAGTTTGTCCCTCACTAACTTTGCATTTTTCCCTTCGGTCTCTTGCCTTCTTTAATTTTGGATATAATTTCTTTCGAGTTTTGACAATTTCTGCTGGAAATTGTTCCCCTATTCCAATATTAGTTCCTCTTAGTTTCATCGCACTTGGGAGTATGGTCCCCTGGTCTTAGTAATGATTGAACTTCGCGACATTTGGCCGCGGTTTACCTGCTTCCGGTTTTGGTCTGCAAAGGCGGTGAGATCTATCAATTTTTAATCCTTTTGGGGCATCTTTCATGCCCATCTTCTCTTCCAAAAGCTTGTGTATTATTGGTGTTGTTTCTTCCTCTTTACTCTCAAGGATATTAGAAACCCACATTGACATAGCTTGAAGGTCAATGAGACTTTTGTTTAGGAGTGCGTTCTCATTTTCCAGTTTCTCAAGTCATTTACTTCAGCGTGCACAAACTCAATAGAGTCTTTTACAGACTTCAAATCATGTTCAAATGACTTTACTTTATCCTCAATCAATTCTAGCTTATCAAGTTTCTTCATCATCTTGCTCATCATATCAAAAATATCATTCAGATTATTTTCTTCTTTAGGATTTTCTTCTTCCTTCTTAATCTCTTCATTATTACACTAAGGGATTTTTGTTTGTGTTGCTTTTATGGGCGTACTGGTATTAGATAAGTTTAATGCTTGCGCAGAGTGCTTGGAGGCGTGTTGCTTAGTCGCCATTTTACATTATTCGCTATAATTACGAATTACCATATTCATAAACCACTTCTCTAACCCACAACCCATTTCTGAAAACATTAGTGTGCCCCATCTAAGTTGATCTAAATTCAATTTTTCAGTTATATCGTGTTTAATAGATCGTAAAACTAAGTATTTTAAATTAAATTGTTTTACCTCGCTTCTCCAGAAGACTTGACTTGCTAATTCACGAAGTGATGGAATCATGAAAATGATTTTGCAGATGACAAAGATAAGCAACTCAATCACTCGTCTTTCCAACCACAATGGCAATGACTTTGCAAACAATTTTCAAATCATTGATCACAACTGATTGTGTGAATATAGTTCTCCTAGAATTTCCACCAATTCTCTTTATACAAAGGAATCTTGCTCATTTCATTTTTAATTGACCAAATTTGAAAGGAATAAGCATGACCATCATCACTTTCTCAGGTCGTTGACTTTTTTCAACTCTATGCTCCCCATCTTTCATGTTATTACATGAATTACCATATAAATACATACCTCTATTTTCATAATATGATAAAAAGCAAAGATAATTTTCAAACCAAAATTTTCCATAATCCTTTTGCTGTTCATACTTTAAAACAGATGTTAAATTTCGCATATCAAAAACATATTTATTTTTCAATTTGGACTTTACTAACAAATGTGTTAAGCGAATTAACCCAGGAATTTGAATGCGGGTTTCCTTTGGAAAACTTGAAAAATAAGTTCAAATAACTTTAAAAAATTTTAAATGTTGCATCTAAAGGAAAAGAATATGAATCCAAATTTTCATAAAAAATGTATTTTGAAATAGGTTTAATCGATATAACTTTTTCAATATGTTCGTTTGAAAAAATATGAAAGGGAAAAAACATAACGCATTTTTTAAAATTTTTATAACTGCAAACAAGAACAAACTGTAATTTTCATAATTTTCAATTTTATTTATCCAATATTCAAAATTTCCAACTTGAGTAAATGATACAAATCCTTGAACTTCGTTACTGCTTTGAATTTCACAAACTTTTCTTTCAAAATCATCCTCTTTCTACCCAAAATAAAGGGGTAATGCATAAACACAAAGATCAAAATAATGATGCAATTGCTTTTTTTCATATATTTATCCAATGGTCTCAAATAAATTAATGCAGGATCAACTAACTTATACATGCATTTTCCACTCATTTCTCCTCAAAATGTATACCTGGACAATCAATCACCTTGAACATATAACCCTTTTATCTTTTCAAATTTATCAACCCTTTGAAGTTCATTAAATACAAATAAAGTAAAACAATAAACCTCAAATAGAGAACAGTTCATTTCAAAAATTTGTAATTGCTTTTCATATTTTGCACGACCAAACAGTTCAAGATTAATGCATTCAAGAGAATAAGAAGAACATAAATCCTTTTCAATATGCCCACCCTTAAAAGCAAAAACAAATTTATCATCTGAAAAATTCCGTTTAAAAATATTATGAAATTCATGCTGAGTAATATCAGAATAAGAATACTTTTTTCTTAAAAATGGTAAACCATGTATTCTTTTTGAAACATATAAAACTGATGAAAAATCATGATCACTTGAAAAAAACACCAGGGTGATAAACATAATAAGTATGACAAATCATATCATGAACAGAAAAAATGCTGACCTTAGCATAAAGATACCTTTCACTAATTCTCCACCCATCAATATCTATAATATGTGTCACTCTCTTTAAAATTTCTTCTTTGCTTTCATTAATGTCTTTAAGTTGAACTACTGAGTATTTTTATAAATATGTTCACAAAAATTAATTGTTTACCCTATCATTTAATTCTCGAGCGTATCATAACCTTTTAGGACAACATGTTCCTGCCTTTTCATTCACAAGTACCATACTCAAAATAATGTCTTCCATTAATCTGCTTTATGTTGAACCAAACAAAAAGAAAATCATTTTCCCTTTTTTTTCGATTTATAACATTACAAGTTTTACATTTTAAAGTTTTCTTAGCGACAACATGTAAATGACAAATCTAACATTGTCTGCGTAATTTCATAATTGCAAGGGTAATCTTTGTCAGTTTTTAGATCTTCACAATAAAAAGCTCCCCATCAAATAAGCGACTAACACTTGTTTCCAAAGCTAAATACCCCGAATTTCCAAATCTTTCTTTCCACATTAAATATACTCTATGAAATCTTTCATTAATGCAAAAATGATCATTTTGAAGATAAAATCCATCCTCATAGGTAAAGTGATTGTTCCATTGATGTTTGATAAACAATCGGTACAAATATGTAGAAGAATTAATTTGAATTTTATCACAAAAAAAAGTTAACTCCACCGTAAACGGAAAATACCGAAAATATGTATGTAAAGCTGAACAGGAGTAGACAATAATTTTTTCTTTCAACTTCAAACATTGATTATTCTCATACTCAAACAATTTTACAACTTATTAAAATCACACAATCCCATTCTAAAACATTCAAAACAAGAATCAATATCTTTTTTAATTCAACGTTCTTCAACAGCCCTTAAAAACTCAATTCGGAAATCACGATCTGGAATTTCACAAAATGGAATACGCTCTCATCCTCGCGTAAAAATGGAAAGGGAATCCCACTTCGAGAAAATAAGCATAATCTAAACTACCATAATATATATTAGGTGCTTTCACAGGGTAATAACCGGAAGAAGAGTAGTAAAAACTGTAAATGTCATAGACTTTTCTGCTCCTCTAAAAATCCCGAACACCTATAAAGAATAGACGTTTCCCGCCGCCATCTGGAATAACTTTCCTTCTTTCCGCATTTTATTGATACCATATTCATGCATCAACATTATTCTTCGAGAACAGACCATATCATTCATCACGCTAAAAAATCAATTTAACTCAGTCAAATAGAATATCCTATTATACACATCGTTTCAACATAATTCTTCAAGAACACACCATATCATTCATTGCACTAAAAAATTATCTAATTAACTAGGACAAAAAAAATTTATCTAATTCCGCATCGTTAAAAAATTAAAAAACTCAATTATTCCGCCACAAAATATTTTGTAACTTTTTTATGAAAAGGGGCGGGACTTATCATTTCATAGGAAAAAAATCCAAAATTTTTCTTCATTCGCAACATGGCACATTGCAGGGGTGATGCATAATAAGCATTCACAAGCATAATAATTGAACACTAAATATGGAAAATTGCAATAAATACGGAATTTTCTAAAAATCTCTAATAAAGTATATTATTTACTCTCTTTTCAGGTTACACTCTCCTAAAATTCGTAAAAAACTAAAAATGATTGTTAATAAATCCAAACAAGGCAAAGCGAGACAATGTTTGAAATTTTAAATGAAAATTTCATAATGCAAATCCATAATGCGTGGACAATCGCAATACTTTGCATGCGACATTGTACACATGTTACTTGAGTCATCATGGCGGAAAGTATGCAAATAAAATATGATCTTTGTTCGTTGTTTCAAGATAATAAAGCTGGCAAAATCAAAGCAGTAAGAAGGAAATGTGAGATGAAATCTTCTTCGTTAATTTTACAAGCAAAAAAATGGGATCCATTTCGAAGTGGAACACATGTAAGGGATCTTTATGCTGAGCTAATTGTTCCCAGACATATTACAAATGTGTGGCAAAGTGGCGAACTGCGAGCACTGAAGTAAGTTTTGGCAATTGGGTGTTAACTTTGTCATTATTTCATTCATACTTGCAAATAATAGCATTCTGTGAAATGCTGAAATTTGCATAAATTTACATATTACAAATACTAAAATAGGGCATATGCTTGAGCCCTCTGCCTTGAGCTTAGCTAATAACCTAATACTACATATTGCTGCTATTACCCTGTAGTTTAAGGGGATTTACAGGGGGTTTACCCTCTGTTACCCTGTAGTTTAAGGGGAAGGTTCAGATAGGCCAATGTCATAACTGTATGTTTGAAAACTGACTTCAGTGGTTCAATAATTATTAAAATTTTCCTAGAACTAGAGGTGATGGTAATTGCCTTTACAGAGCCTGATCAAAACTGCTCTGTGGAAAAGAGGACCTCTGGTGCTTATTGCGAGACTTGACCAGCATAGAGCTATTCACCAATCAACAGTTTTATGCATTCCATCCTTATGTTAAAGAGAAGTCAAGTCTCATATCTTTCATACTGAGAATTCTACTACTACTTCTGATGGTGCTTTGGCTGATGGTTATGACAGATTGGATCCTTCTACTAGAGCTCTAGTTGTTACTCGAGAGGCATTACGGAATGCAGTGAATGGTTCCTTTTCTTCCCTTTTCTGTATGTATGCTTTGGCAACTGTGACTGGAATGGACATCACCACTGTTTACCCAGAGAATATTGGCAAAGAGACTAAGTATTCTAAGTTTTTGATTGGCAAAATCTCTCCAAGAGCAGTACATGCATTATTTAAAGGAAAATCTGTTGAAGATGTCCAACTCATCTTTTTGTGGTCAACTGATGGTATTACGACTCTTCCTGGTTTGGATACAACCTTTCAACCAAACCATTTTGTCCCACTTATTCAATTTCAACCCAGAGGAAGTAATGCTAAAACTGAGGTCTCGCAACAGAACAAAGTTTCCAAGGGGCAACCTAAAATTACTGATCTTCTGAAAAAATCAGGGAAAGGAGATACAGTCTCTCAAGGTATGCCTTTGACAAATCTAAGAAACTCCTACATGCCTTCCTATCATGAATGTCTCCCACTCTCCTTAGACTGATTCAGTGACATTATGGTAAATTTTAAATGGGCTGCATTATTTGACAGGGGCTGAGAAAGTGGTAGTCAAAAAAGATGGATTATTGGATACAGGTTAGGATTATTTTCATTGTATACAAGTACACAACACAGACATGTAGTGTATTGTATCAGGACTTAGTGGGTTATGGCAAGTATGTACACTACCTAATGTATTTAAAATTTAAAATATGTGTGGATACTGGAATGAACCAGAAAATGTTTGGTCTGGACAAATTTTTAACAGCAGGAAAATTGAGTTCAAATTCTCCAACAGCAGCAGGAAAACCAAAAAGTGGTATGTATTTTCATGTACAGTAATAATATAGATTACAGTAATGACCAAATCCATTATAGGTAAAGGTGTGATATGATAAACTGCCCTTCCCTAGCCATATTGTGCAATGTGAAATGTAACAGGTTTTACCATTTCATTATCATTTATTAATACTTGAAAGAAAGACTGAATCTGGTCATATCTTGGTCATTTTAGGGCCAGTTAAGCGTTTGCATGATCTTGGTGAACAGGCATTTTGCAAAAAATTAAAAGTTGAAAACTCTGGTGATGTTGATCCTTTAGCCATTGGCAACTTTGTTGGGACTGCCAATGAGATTAATGATGATACTAAATTTAATATAATACAGAATCATTGGCGTCCACCTTCTTCATATATTTTCCCTTTTCCTGAGTTTGGTTCTAACCCAATGAAGCCAAATTGCCGCAAGTTTTCTTTTCAGTGGTTCAGTCGCTGGTCGTGGTTGTGCTATTTTAGGCTTTATGACGGTGCATTTTGCCTGTGCGTTGTTGTGTGCTTTTTGGTAAAGAAGTAGGTGATAATGGCTCGAAGCTTACCAATCTTTTTAAGGAGCCATTAACTAACTGGCAAAGTGCTGCAAAAAGACTTGACGACCACGACAAACATTCTATATTTCATCGCGATTCCATGCTAAGGTTGACACACTTCAACAGCGTAATGTCGGGGGAAACGAAAGGAATAGATGAGGAGGCTGACAACTTGAGAAGTGAGCGAATTGCTTATAATAGAAAGATATTATGTGCAATAGTTGAGACAGTTGTTCTGGCTGGCCGACAAAATATTGCTTTGAGAGGACATCGAGATGATTCGCAGCATTACTCTTCCACCAATCCGGGCAATTTTCAGGCGTTTTTAAATTACAGAGTTAGTGGTGGTGATAAGGTTCTTGCCGATCATTTTAAGAATGCAAAGAAGAATGCCACGTACCGCTCCAAGACTATACAAAATAAGCTGGTCAAGATCTCTGCTAAACAAATCGAAAGCCAAATTATTTCGGAGATAAACAACAGCAATTCTCCATTTTACTCGGTTCTCACAGATGAGGCAGCTGATTGTGGTAACAAGGAACAAATGCCAATCTTTTTGCGGTATGTTGACGGTGATAAAGAAATCAACAAAAGATTCATTAGGTTTGTCGACTGCCAAGAAGGTATGACTGGTCTCGCATTGGCAAATAATGTTGAAGGTACACTTGAAGATGTCAGGCTTCCCCTTCCAAATTGTCGAGGCCAGGGATATGACGGTGCTAGTGCTATGTCCAGCCAGGTAAAAGGTGTTTCTGGGAGAATATTAGAGAAAAACCCGAAGGCACTGTATGTTCATTGTTCCAGTCATCGTTTAAACCTTATTGTTGCCAAAGCGTGTTCAATTCTCCCAGTGAAAAATATGTTGAGTCAGGTACAAAAGATCGCCAGCTTTTTTAGCAGTTCCCCTATCCGCTCGCAGTATCTAAGTAAAAAGATGAAAGAGTTTGGTTTAACCCGTAACAAGCTCGCAAAGCCTTCCACGACACGGTGGGTAGAACAAATAACTTCCCTTGATGGTTTTCTGGATGCATTTGAAGTTATCTACGAAACACTCAATTTTATGCAGTTTGGAGGATCGCAGGAAGAGCCATTTCCCAGATCAGCTAGTGACGCACAGTCTCGTTTTCGTAACGTGGAGAAATTTGAATTTATGGCGGCTCTTGTTATCACCCAACATGTTCTGGATCATACTTTGTCATTGACGGTCCAATTACAAAAGAAAAAAATCGATATTGTGGAATCTATAAAACAGATTAATCTTTTAAAGGATGAAATGGCAAAACTACGTGCCTCTGTTGATTTATTCCACAATGAATACTACAACAAGCTGTTGGAATTAGCTAATAACCTCGATGTGGCTGAGTGTTATCCCCGGGTATGTAAAGCTCAAACGAAATGTGATAATCATCCTACCAGTACAGCATGTGATTACAACAGATTAACAGTAACCATTCCACTTATTGATCACGTCATCACGGAGATTGAATATCGGTTTCCTTCAGAAATGTGCAACCTCTACAATGGTTTTATATCCTTCATCGCAATTTTTTTCATTGTAAGGGAATAAATTGGAAGACCGAGTTCATGAAATTTGTGTCTGCTTATCGCAATGATATGCCTAACTTTAGGGCAATCCATGCAGAGTTAGAGTCGTGAAACCAGTTGGAAGAAAGGGCACGAAAAAGTGGAATACGATAACATTGCCGATACTTTAAGAAACTGCAATGAACTTGCATTTCCAAACATTTTTGTTTTTCTTAAAATAATAGCAGTTATACCTGTCACCACCTGTGAATGCGAGCGTTCCGTCTCGGCTTTGCGTCGCATGAAGACATGGTTAAGGGGCACAATGACAAATGAGAGATTGAATGGGTTAGCCTTGATATGCATGACCTCGGTGTCAACCTTGACAAAGTGATCAATTCTTTTGCGAGACAAAATCCTACCCAAATGCAGTTTTTGGACATATTTGATGATAATGAAGAGAAGCATACCTGAAATTAAACACTGCATTGAATATGTACACTTTATCCTGCTGCTCTTGGGGAACATCGCCTAATCTTAAAACTTAACTTTATAAAATCGACCTAAATTGGAACATTTTCAAGTGAACTGCATTGAATATCTATACTTTATCCTGCTGCTGTTGAAGAACATAGCCAAGTCTTAAAACTTAACTTTATAAAATCAACCTAGATTGAAACCTTTTCAAGTGAACTGCATTGAATATCTGTGCTTTATCACGCTGCTGTTGGAGTCTTGGAGAACATCGCCTAATCTTCAAACTTAAATTGGAACATTTTCCAGTGCCTGCATTGAATTTATTGATTCCGTTGTTATACCACATGATGTCCTGCCACTAATGCCAATTCGCCCAACATGGCAGTGGGGGTATGGTCAGGTTTTCACTGCTTTTAATATGTGCAGTAAAAATTTGGTTATGCCTCTTCTTCCATTACAATTCCACAATTCGCGGAATAAACGGCAGAAGTTGGTGTATATAGGTACAGTATGTACTCTGACTGTTTATTTGTGTTGTTGTGGAGAAGAGGTAAGTTCAATTATATTTCGTTTGTAATTAGACAAAACATAAATGTTATGTTTTGTGATCATAATAGTGAAATATTTTAGTTTATCTAGGTAATAAACTAAAATATTTCATAACATTTCCTTAAAAGTCGGTCATTTTTTCGATATACAATTTGCATTAAAACTTCGCTCAGAACGCTGGAAATCGCATTTCCGATGATCTAATTTCAAAATTTTCCTTCCCTCCTGCACCCCCCCTTACGGGTGAAATCTTAGCTTTTTAGCATCAGTCACCAATTATGCTGGATCCGCCCCTGGCACATTCTACTGCACAACCAACAATTGGAAACATCGACCCTTTTAAAATTATGGAAAGAATTTAGAGTATATACCAAAAGTAAAATGCAAGAACTGCAAGAAATTCCCCTACCATCAACTCAACCTCTGCAAGAAAAAACACACGAAATTCAACATCTGCAACAATTCAACAATATATCCTTTCTAAACTCACCAATTTCGCTTCCTTCCTCGTCCCCTCTCCTTTCAAATCACACACTTTTATCACCGCAAACAATACCACCCCTACTTACCTCAAATTAACCAGGTCAAAATCCAACCCCAAATCAAGTGATAGCGATGGATCCAACACCAAAGGAGAGATCAACTATGGCACAATTCAATCTGATCTTCTCTCACAAGCATTCCATGGAGAGGGAAGCGGCAAAAACATTGTTGCGATGAAGCAATCTATAGAAAAACATTCGGATGAAAATAATAGTGAAAACGGTCTAGAATGTCTTTTTGCAGAAATAAGTGATTCTGATGACAAACATGAAGAATAAGATGAAAACGAGAAAATGGAATCAAACAAGTTAAACAAATAATTAAAAAAAATAAAAGCGGAATTCACTGAACACGAACTTCGTTTGTGCTCAACCAAAGGGTATACAAAAAAAACCCAGCCAAAGTCTAATCGCAAAGTAGAAATAATTACCCGATATTAGTGTACGATCAATGTTCTTTCTCAGCAATTGCAAATCTCTCCTGCAAACTTCGAGATGAAAAAAAAGATACTTAAAGCAATATACAACATCAATCAAGGTATAAATTATGTGAGACACCAAATTGAACTAAAAACAAACCAATTAGAGAAAAAAGTTGTAAAAAAATATCAAGTTGTACATATAATAATAACTTCATATCATTACTCTTTTGATAAATCTTTATATTACAATGTGTGATCCTATGATTTCATTTCGCGAAGACGAAGGGGAATTTGAATACTTCTTTTTACAAATGCAATGCGAAAAAAAGGAATATATAGAAGAAATAAAACAAATCTTCCTACAAAAACACGAGACATATCTATCATTCTTCAACAAAATTATCTAGTCGCATACAAAGAAGCTGAAAATTACCTCATCAATTTATGCATTCAAACATACTTCCCAATCACAATGAAAGATTGTGAACATGAGATCAACGAAAAAATTTTTTCAAAAAAATACGGTATTAAAGGTAGCATTATTGCAAAACAGGGAGAACTAGATAAAGTGAAACAGTTCAAATTCTGCCACCCGGATAATTTAAAAGCAGTGGATTTTCATCAGACTGTCAGACATTAAGAGCTCGTACTGGGATAAAGTATGTGGACAGCAAAAAACCAAAGATGAAAAAAAGGGGAAAATAATCATGGAGTAATTTCACAGATTGTATGATTTCAACAAATGATGACCACGCCCTACCAGCAGTAACGCCGCCAGAAAGAAAAAAAACCGAAAATTTAAAAACCGCGAAAATTTTCATTAAGAAAAGGAAAAAAATGTTTGTGGAAGTAACAAACACATAGTATATAAGGATAATAAAACAAACAGACATTTCATAATATCGAAAAACACTCTTTTTTTACACTAATTGCATTTTTTTCATGTACACATACGCTGGGATGCCATCGTCACCCATCAACGTCATCTTATCCATTTTTTTTATTGACTTTATGACAAATCGTTTAATCACCTGCAATAATTTCATATTCATTTTGCAAAAAGCATCAAACCAGCACTTCACTTGAATTGCAATGCGAGATTTACTAAACAGTTTTATTTCATCATGTCAGTGATATCCTTCAATGCATCGGTTTGGTTCAGGTTTTTTCCCACGTTTGAATTGCATTAGTGTCGTTTGGCAAACATAATGAACTAATATAGGTATAATGCATAAGTATTATTAAACCTGTGAGCTCTATTGACCTTCATGACAAATCGTTCAACAACTACAATCATTTCATATTCATTTTATAAAAAGCATCAAACCACCGCTTCACTTGCAATGCGAGATTTACCAAACACAGTAGTTATTATATTACATAATCGCATTTTTTTTGTCTACACAATTACTTTGTCTACACTGGAATACCATCGTCACCCATCAACCCATCTGTTTTCTTTTCCCTCACCTTTGAGTTGCGTTAACACTTTGACCGCCAAGCCTCTGCACAATATAATACCCCTCACCGCCAGACTTTTTGCCCAAATTTGACTAACTTTGAACTCACACAAAAAAAAATTGGCATATAATTATACAAATATATTTCTACCAATAGAAAGCCTAATATTTCAGCTTTATTTTGGTACCATACACTTCATATTTTGAATACAGAAAAACAAATAAAACAAATTTGAAAATACCACATTTTGCAAAAGATTGCCAAAAAGTTTCAAAATGTGGAGAAAAATACATTTTTGTCTCAGCGATGAGTTACTGGCTGGCAGCACAAGTTTGAGTATTTTTATTAGTATTAGTTTACTTAGGCCATGCTAAAGCATTGAAAAAGAGTGTGTAGAATATTTTTTTTCAGTCTTCTACTAAAAATATTTGTTTTTTAGTGTGATAGTGAGTAAAACAATCACCCTTATGTAGAGGAACATGACAACTGCAACATACATATCTGGTTTCTTTCCTTTCACCACGTTTCTGACATACACAACATTTTTGAGATGGATACTTTTTCTTAGAGGTTGCTGCAATTAGGTCCAAGGTATGGGTTCTTATGTTTCCATCCAGCCTGGTGTTCGGATCACCAGCTGGGGCCCGTGGGGTTCTAACTGGTAGGTGCGGAAGGGGTTGTTCATCATGATCTGAATCGGTATCACTAACAACTTCAACAGCAGACAAAATGAATGTTGGAATAACTGAAAGAATAAAGTCATGCAAAGACTTGCACTTTCTCTCAGGAATTCTGTCTTTATATATAACAAATGCATTGTACATGGCAATCTGAAAGAGGTAAAATGTGAACTTCTTCGTCCATTTCACTGATTTTCTTGTGAATGGGTAGTACTGAATGCACTCGTCAAGTTTGTCCACACCACTCATGCTTTTGTTGTATAGAGCAATACACTGTGGCTTTTGCATCATTACCCCATCAGGTACTCCTCGCTTTCTCACTGTCACTTCAACCATATCATTCTCACCTATGGTTGTAATCATCTTGACAACACGCTTATCGCGCCAGGCAAGGCACATTATATCATCTTTGTGCTGAAATCTGATATCACCAACTTGCATGTTACCAACAGTTGCATTATGTACAGCTGGGGGTTCACTCCTATTAGCTCTCAACGTACTACAGGTATGGGTCCCTTGTTGTAACAGCATTTCTAATAAACTCACTGAATTATAAAAATTTTCTATGAAAAGTTTGTGGCCTTGATTTACCAGATTGCCAAGCAAAGCAACCAGTTTCCTTCAGGGTGCTCCCTGTGCCACAATAGGGCTTCAGATTCCAGCAAATGGTCAATTATCGGACGGGCTTTGTAAAGACGATCATTACAATCAGGCGGACATTGCTTGTTGTCATTGAAATGAAGATATGACAGAATAGCTTCAAATCTATCTCTTGCAATCACTTTTGCAAACAATGGAGTTTCAATGAGATTGTCTGTTGACCAGTAACTCTCAAGTGTTGGCTTGCTAACAATCCCAGTAAGAAACATCAGACCTAGGATTTTCTGTAGTTCAGCAAGAGAGACCAGTTACCATGCTTTGGATCAGGAACATCGTTTTTGTTTACCATTCTGCTTTTGGCTATGAATGGTCTGCTCAGCGTATAAATTGGTCTGTTTTACCATATGTTCCAAAATTTCCTTGTCCATGAAAAGTTCAAAAAATTAGACTGGATCATCATTAGATAAGTAAGAGGTGGCAGCAGAAGGACCAGGATTGCCAGTGAAAGAAATTTCTCTAGCTTGCCAGTTATCTGCCCGCCAATTACTTTCAACCGGTGCTGGTCTTCATTGGTTTTGATTCACCCCCCTTGCCCGGCCTATACCACGATTACCAGTTTGCACTGTTGCAGGAGAACTGACCTGTGGGCAAGAATGAACATTAGTATATAAGTATATCATATGTAGTATATATACATCAACATTAGTATAAAGTATATAATATAAACATAGAAACTAGTATATTATTTACATACCAACAGACTGTGTTGTTTGACCTATACAGGGTGTATCAAAAAAAATGTCCCAAATGTAAAATTTCCGTTTTTCAGGATATTTTGCAGAATTTGGCAATTTTTTGTGTTCCTAGAAATAGTTAAGACTTATCTGGTATACCTAGGCCAAGTTTTGTTTTTCATTTACAAAATTATGTTACCGGGGGGGGGTGGTTCCTTTCCACTGATATTGAGAGGGCTTGCGCGTGAAAATGTGAAGCTGAAATTGAGATATTATTTAGCTGTCTAAAAGTAGGAAAGCTTTTTAATAAACTGTCAAAGTTTCAGGAAAAATAATGCAAACTGGGAGCAACGCGCGGCCCCTAAAAGTGACAAATATTTCATTGCGCGCACGGTGGATTAAATGCATGGTTGATTTTAGCGTGACCGATCTCATGCAAGGCTGTGCAAATGAATAAATTAAAGCGAGAGACTGAACAAGAAGACGAAGCGATTTAATAACAAGATTTTTATTCTTGATGTTAATCCTCAACATTTCTACCATTTCTTTCTAAGCAAACTGCGGCTCGTCTAAGCATGGTAAACACTGAACGGCGAACCACATTTGTCTGTCCTGCCTCAAATTATCCATTTCATTCGAAATTCTTTCTTGCAAATCGCCTACGCTACTACTGGCAAATCTAGGCGAATGGACAGACAAATGGTTTGCTGTTCAGTGTTTAGTATGTTCAGACAAGCCGCAGTTTGCTTAGAATGAAATGGTGGACATGCTGAGGATTAACATCACGAATAAATCGCTTTGTTTTTGAGTTCAGTTTCTCGCTTTAATTTATTCATTTGCCCACCTTGTACGAGATCGGTCACGCTAAAATCAACGATGCATTTAATCCACTGCGCGCAATCAAATATTTGTCATCTTTAGGGCTCGCGCGTTGCTCCCAGTATGCATTATTTTTCCTGAAACTTTGACAGTTTATTAAAAAGCTTTCCTACTTTTAGACAGCGAAATAATATCTCAATTTCACCTTCACATTTTCGCGCGCAAGGCCTCTCAATATCAGTGGAAAGGAACCACCCCCCCGGTAACATAATTTTGTTACTGAAAAACCAAACTTGGTCTAGGTATACCAGATAAGTCTTAACTATCTCTAGGAACACAAAAATTTGTCAAATTCTGCAAAATATCCTGAAAAACGGAATTTTTACATTTGGGACATTTTTTTTGATACACCCTGTATATAAACTATCTATACTTTAGTATATAGGCCAGGTAGGTAATAGTTTCTTATATTTGTGCAGCTTGAGTTCATGTTTTAACCCTTATGGGCTAATAGGGTTGATAACATCAGTTTGTTTTCACAAAGAAATAATTATAATAACCCTAGCTTTAGAACAAAGTGTTGGGCATACTGTGTGATATATACTGTAGCTTGGTTTTAGATATCAAAAACACATTCAGACAATGCTAGCATTCAAAGAAAGTAATACTTACAATGTTTGTAGGGATGACTGCTGTGAACTTTGTGTGTTGGATTCATAATTGTTAGAGTCGATATTAGAAGCTTGTTGTAATTCGGGTTCATCGTTTGAACAACTGTCTGAATACTCTTCATCGTTATCAGATAAATTGGAGGCAAAATAATCATTTTCTGAGTCAGAATCAGCAAATAATTCCAAAACTTCGGCAACTGAAATTCGAGAACGCTGTAAAGAAGCCATTGCTAAATTGCAACATGAGCACTTGCTCGCAAAAGACAGCTGCGTTTCGTTTTGCGAGGCAGTAATTCATGTAACAAGGCATCCTGGAGTTCCAGGGTACACTTCGGGATAGCTGTGTGACTTGTATGACAAAATCGTTGAAAAACGGAAATTTCCGTCTTTGGCGGTAAACAGTTGGGAACCAAAAGACAGAAATTTCCGTCTTTGGCAGTCAAAGTGTTAATCTTGTTTGGTAAATATAATGAACTAATATTAATTAGTATCATAACTTGTGGCGTGCTCTTTTTTGACACTAATTGAATTTTTTTCGTCTACACATACACTGGAATGCCATCCACACCCATCAATTAATACACTGTCTTATCCCTTTTTTTTAATTGACCTAAATTTTAATGAACTAATATAGATATTGTAGTGTTTGTGACGTATCAATCACGTGTGGGAAAACACATGGAAGTCTGGGGAAGCGAGAGAGAGAGGGTTTTGAAAAAGCATAGTAAATAAAGCAAGGAAAAGAATACTATAACTGGCGACAAGGATAATAATTAAAAAACTAGGGATCCAAGGATAGTGCAAAGTTTTCATGCCCTGTAATACCTAAGCAACCAGACGTTTGTCCCAACATAGACATTTTGACTTATGCCAGTAAAAATATAACGAACTAGGTTAAACATTAATCAAAAGGAAATTACTCAAAGTACTCAAATTACGTTAGCCGCGGATACTGTCACTATTAAGTTATAGCTAATTTTAGTTGCCCATGTAAACCGGCCAAACCGGGCGCGATTTTCTCAGTGTAGTCTCTTTTCTTTCGTCAAACAACTGTGACTACATTCACTACATTTATATGATGGCTACAATTTATCCGTCACTTCATAAGAATAGCCAAAATAGTTGCGTTGTAAATAATGTAAATAGACCGCGGTGCATATTATGTATATGATGTGGATACTTCGACGCGTAAATCGATACAAAACAATATACTTATAATCAATACTGTATACCGCCAAAATGATTTGATTACTGCACAAAATGTCCGTTTTGTATAGTATCATTTATGTACTGTATGCAGAATACCAGGTATCGACTTGCTATCGACATAATATACATTCGTGTAAGAGTCTATCAATACATATTAAACAACACAGCATCGTTTCTTCCTAACCTCTTAGCTCTATTTATGGAATAAACCTTCCAAATTATATTTGTGTTGAATTGAATGCTTGTAATTCATAACATAAGTTGATAAAGTGCGTAGATTCTCAATAAATTGCTCGATTTTTACGCCCGGAATGTTTTGAAGCAATGCTCGTTGCTCCTTGTTTCTTTACATCGTGAATAATGTTCAAGTCTCTACGGCACATGCGCAGTTGCGACGTGTAAGAAAGAATCGGGTGTTTCGGGGGGTAATTCTGTGCAAATCCCTTTAAAACAAAACCCAAACCGCTGAAAAGCAATGCTTCAAAATTTACAGTAACCGCCAAAATCCCTCAATATTTTGGTGAACTTTGCAAAAGGGGTATAGTGCATTAATAAATAAAGCAAGTTAAACTGATTTATAAACCTTAAATTACTGATCATACACAAAAAGTGACTATATGCATAAATCAACCTAACCCCCGTAAAGTTTACACTATGACTGACTGACTGACTGACTGACTGACTGACTGACTGACTGACTGACTGACTGACTGACTGACTGACTGACTGACTGACTGACTGACTGACTGACTGACTGTCTGTCTGTCTGACTGACTGACTTACTGACTCGTTTGAATTTTCGCCACTCATCACAATACTGCAAAGTTTCTCAAACTTTGCACTAAAAAAGAAAAAGAGAAACGCACTAGAGTCTAGCAACACTCATATCAATGGCAAAGGTCCTTGATTTACCTGCAATTCAGCCCTTTGTTGTATCTGACACGAGCTCCTTGGCACAAGTTGGGAAAAATGGACAAAGTCACTAGATTATTATATTTGAGCTTCAGGTATCTCTGATCGAAAGCAGAAAAGTGCTATCTTACTTCATTTAGCCGGTGCAGATGTACAAGAAATCTTTGAAACGTTGCCGGATACTGTTTAAACTGTCATTTAGCTTGCTTTTTGATCTATTTAGCCAACGGATTTTCTGTTGAAGTTTTACAACTCTGTTTGCAAGAACATTGTTTTTGCTGCACCTTCTATCTTTTTCATGTCACATGACATGCAAATGTGACCCAGCACACTTCCTTTTTTCACACTGATCTAATTTTTTGAAAAATCTGGACAGTCAATGTTACGGTACCCCCGTCTGTAGAGCCTTATTTCTTGCGTAAACAGGATGTGACGTCATTTTTTGTGATACTAAAATATGATAAAAGTGTGCTGGTTCACGCTCCTCCCCAAAATAAATCACATCTACTACTATGTTCACGTCCCCCCCCAAAATAAATCACATCTACTACTATGTTTAAACTGTCATTTAGCTTGCTTTTTTATCTTTTTAGCCAACGAATTATTTAGCTTGCTTTTTTATCTTTTTAGCCAACAAATTTTCTTTTGAAGTTTTACAACTCTGTTTGCAAGAACGTTGTTTTTGCTGCACCTTCTATCTTTTTCTTCTGTATCATTTCTAGGTCAATTGAGCGAAATCCTCTCTGGTGCTCTTGGCGAAAAAATAGAGCACAATAAACCTCTTAAGAAGAAACCTGCCATTGAAATATTCTCACAAACCACTGTGACAAAGTTGAAGGCAACAACAATTGCTTTATCTTCTGACCACAGTTCTTCGTCACATGGCGTCTCGTTGCAAGCATTGCCTGATTTCACTGGGATGTTTAACAACTGCTCAATCAGCAGTGTCAAGGTAAACTTTAATTTGTAATATGTTTAATATTTAAAGACAATAACATTGTTTAAATCTGTGTTGTAGTTTCTCACAGTTGATTGACCAATTGTTTACAAATCCTCTCACAAACTTGCAACTTGGGAGAATTTAGCTTTTATATCTTTGCAAATTAATATTTCAGTGAGTGTTTTGCAAGCTTTTCTTAACTCAAGCAATATTCCGAAGTGTTTGGATCAGGCCATCCAAACATAGAAACCATTAAGTAATTGTATAATACTAGACATTTTTGTTTAATGCTTTTAAATAATGTCTATTAAATGTGACTATATTTAAGCAGCTGCTAATTATCATTACTGCAAATATTATGTTATGATAGAAAGGTCTTTCAATTTCAGTTTTCTATGGTGCTGATGTAATTGACTACTGGATGAAAGCAAAAGAGAATATGTTGTTAACAAGAGGAAGTATGAACCAATTATAATGTAAGGAAATACTGGGTTCATTTGTAACAAGACGTGTAATATTATCATAAACTGTTAATGTTGTAGAGAGAAACCATTGCCTATGTTGTGGGAAGCTAAATAGCTAAATACATACATAACTTAGTTTCTTGCAGGAACTGCTAGAATTTGACAAGGTAAGGGATCCAGAGCTAGAATTTGACAAGGTAAAAGGTCCAGAATCCGACCTATATAAAGATTTCAGAGAAAGTACTTTGAGTGAAGATCAAGTTCCATATTCCGTCAAGAAAAGCGCGATAGATTTGCATAATTTCATTGAAAGATGCAAGGAACAAACAAGTTATTTTAAAACCCGCAAGTCAAGATTTTTAGAATGGCTGAAAGACAACAATGTCTTGTCATCAAAAATAGTCATTAGAGGAATTTTGTGCATGCTTCAAAGATAGCTTCTACCAAACACGTTTTCAAGAATTTGGATCAACTCGATGACCAAAAGGAACAGAGTGAAGAACAGGATGATGAGATATTGTCAATTTTAGAAAGTTCAGATGATAAGGTAAAAGATGAATCTGAAATGGACTTCTAAATCAATGCAAAGCTCTCTTTATCATTTCTGTATGATGTTTGATGTACATGATAGGTCTATACAATTTGATTTATTTTTTGCGCACAAACATAGTGTCTGCCCCTGTACAATGCGTGGAAACATGCATGTTTTAGTTTATTAAAAGAAAAATTAAAAAATGATATAACAACAAATATTAAATTAATTTATTAAACCAATTCCTGCATCCTCATTGGTCAAAATTCACTGTCTTTGAAGTGATAGGGACTTGTTGGTGACTATAGCTCTTTGCTGTTTTTCAAATAAGGAATTTGAATAATATTCTTGTACATTTGCATGGTAACATCAATAATAAAATTAGCTTGTGTGTACACCATGTAGATATTTAATACTGCAAATTTATCCCGAGCCGGTGCAAAGCGCCATACAAGGGTACTAATTCCACCCAGAGATTAGGAATTACACATAGGTATTCTGACAGAACATAGGCGAATCCAAAGTTGCCCAAATGTCATGGATGTTCAATGGTCATGGTGCTTGTACGCACGCGCAAAATTTGAACGAGACTGGTATTTAACAACTTTCTGATTTGCTAAGAGAAGAAGTTTGTATTTAAAAGCAAAATGTCAGATATTTAACTTTAAAAAACTTAACATTTTAAAAAACTTTTTTTAAAAAGATATTTAAAAAAATTCAAATCACTTTTTTAAAAAAAAAGTAAAAAACTTTTGATTAAACTTTAAATTCATCACTTTAAAATGGGAATAGAGAAGTTGAGAAACGAAAAGATGGGGAAAAAGCAGGTAATCATGAGGAAAGTTTAGAAAGAAGAAGAGTAAACAACAGAGCCTTGTTGAATAAAGAAATGCAAAAGGAAAAGCAGTGTCGGTTAGCAAAGCAAAGGGCTGACAACAACATGTGCAGGTACAGGAAAAGAGGATGTCCCATTTGGTGGCATGTTGATTATCCTAATGGGGGATTTTGGCCAATTACCTCCTGTAGGCGATAAGCCAATGTACATTGCAGGTAATTGATCTGTAATCAGTGACCATGGTCACAGAATGTATTTGACATTTGATTATGTATTCATTTTAGAGCAGGTCATGCGACAGATTGGTGAAGACCCAGAAGTGCATTCAGGGCGCTATTGATGAGAATGAGAAATGGACAAGTTACCGAGATGGACTGGAGACTCTAAATACAGCACTCCAGACCTAACGTTGCAATTGATCAATTTAGTGATGCTATTCGGCTGTACTTTGATAAAAGTGTTGCTGAATATAATTATGAGAAGTTGCTAGAGATTGGATAAACATTCAAGCAAGGCATTCTGGTCGGGGTGCAACTGCGGCAACATCTGATGAAGCAGGTGGTTTGGAAGCTGTTCTCTTTTTGTCAACCAAAGCAGAAGTGATGATGACATGTAACCTTTGGGCAGAAGTCGGTCTTTGCAATGGCTCTTTTAGAACTGTTTAGCAATTTTGGTTTGCAGAGAATATGGGTCCACCAAATCTACCGATTGCAGTACTGGTTCATTTTCCAGCATAATCTGGCCCTGCATTTCTACAAGAATGTTCAACCTGTATACCTGTGCCTCCAAGACTGTTTGAGTGGATGGCTGATGGAAAGTATTTGTCAAGACAACAATTGCAGCTGAGGTATGCAATGACGATACACAAGTCCCAAGGACAGACACTAACCAAGGCTGTTGTTGATTTAGGTAAGGAGGAGAGAGTTGCTGGCTGCACGTTTTGTGGCAGCATCCAGGGTAAGGTCGACGTTCCAGGTATCTTGCTGGTTTCGTACGCCGCCCTTTGTCATCAAGTGACTTGTCAGCTAGAATCAGCTTTACTGAACAGACATACACATCAGTGCCTTCGTAAACCTCCACGACTCTCGCAAGTTGCCATAGACTTCTTGAAGCTTTATCCTTGGTCATCACGATGTCTCCAATCGTGGAGTTTCGCCGTAGTTTTCTACATTTTTGTCGCGCTTGCAGTGTTAAGAGATATTCCTTTCTCCATCAAACCCAAAATTCATTAGCGAGATGTTGAACACGTCTCCATCTCTTCTTGCAATACATATCGGTGGATTAGAATACTCCAGGTGGGGGTAGGAGAACTTTGCTTTTCATTGTTAACAGATGATTCAGAGTTAGTGGACTGGGGAATTTTGGGTTGTTGATAAATTCCACCGTTAGGGGACGACTGTTCACAATCCCTTTAGCTTAACACATGAATGTTGTCAGGGCCTCATCATTCAATTGCGTTCCATTACTTTTGAGCATCGCGGATAGCATGTTACGAACCGTCAGAATTTGCCATTCCCATACTACACCTATGTGACTAGCTGAGGGAACATTCATATTAAACTCGAACCAGTCGCAGTTGTGCTCTAACAACTCTTGACGTATTTTGACTTGGTCGAATTCCTTCAAGGCTTCCCTGAGCTCTCTTCTGGCACCAACCAAATTTGTCGCCTGATCACTAGGTAGTTGTCGAATAGGTCCCCTCTGAGCAAGGAGCCTATGTAGTGCATTAACAAGCGAATCCGTCTCTAGAGTTGCAGCAACTTCGATGTGAACAGCTCTAGAGGCCATACACGTGAACAGTACTCCGTACCTTTTCAATTCCTTACGACCTTCTTCAATAACAAATGGTCCAAAATAATCAACTGCACAATTCGTAAATGGGGGCACAATCTCCAAACAATCAGGCGGTAGCTTCGCCATACTTTGCTCTTGTACACTACCTCGTAACTTATGCAAGTAACACATTCACTAATAACACGGGAAACAACTGACCAGGCGCCAAGAATCCAATATCCGTTTGCTCATCATCCCAACCAAGGTTCTGTCGGCAGAGCTCTTGCAGAATCAATTTTCCTTCTAAGAGAACTGGTGCGACAAATCCCAGAGAATCGAATATCGAACTCACCGTCGACAAAATACCACGTCTTGTGCACGGCTGTTCCTTGAGGGCGATGGTAAACTTAAAGACATCAGTCTCGATGGTCCATTGAACTTCAAGACCACGCTTTGTTAACTCGGTATCTCGATCTAACTGCGAATTCTTCACTTCATCTGCATGATCAGCTTCTGGAATCATTTTGAGAACCTCTTTACGGTTCGAAGTGAACTTGTGTAGATTGAATCCACTCCGATCACACATTTCTTTCACATCGTGAACAAGTTTTACTGCTTCTTCAACAGTTGGAACTGATTTAAGACCATGGTCAACGTAGAAGTTTCGGCGGAGAAATCCGGCTGCTGCAGTGCTCAAGGATTCTTCATTATCAACAGCTGTTGCTTTAAGAGCATAATTCGAACAACCAGGAGATAATGTTGCCCCGAACAGGTGAACTGATATTCTTGGGGTGGCTTTGACGTATCGCTGTCTTCCCACCACAAAAAGCGAAGAAAATCTCCGTGTTGCTCTGGTACCTTCACTTGATAAAACATTGCCTCAATATTGCACATGACTGCAACAGGTTCTTCACAGAATCTACAGAGAACTCCAGTCAGATAGATTGTTTGTCAAGTTGGGTCCTTGCAAAAGGTGGTTGTTCAGAGATTCGCATTGGTATTGAGCCAAGCAATCAAACACAACGCGGATTTTATCTGGTTTTTTCGGATGATAAACTCCGTGATGCGAAATATACCGAACTAGTTTGCTATCGACAACATTTCCCCTTGCCCTTGTTTAACTTCTAAGCGTAGCCACAACTTATGATTTTGTTCATGAATTTCACATAATCTTCGCGATATTTGTTGTTGGACTCAAGTCTCCTTTTCAGCGGTTTGAGTCAATTTAAAGCTATAATACGATTTTTTGGCAGGTTAGCTGCCGCATCATCTTTCATTGGCAGAGGGATCTCGTACCGTCCATTTTTGTGGAGGATTCCATTCTTTATGATTTCGAGAAATCTTCTTCTCTGTCTCGTTCTTCTATGCCCTGCCAAATTGCGATAACAAGTTTGACATTTTTGTCCTAAAATCTCTTTTCATTATTGAAAACCCTTTTCTGTGGGTTTCCTCAAACAAATGCCAAGTTGTTGTTCAGGAAGGGAAAGATAATTTTTGATTTCCAATGATGCAGTTTGTTGGTTTTTCTGTTTTTTACGTAAAACATTTTCTATTGTTTCTGTGCCAACTTCTGGGCGTTGTTCGCAAGCCAAATCAATCCCTTCACTGATTTTGATGTTCGAAATATGTTCGTTTGGGTCTTGTGAGGACATTTCGATTTTCGGTCAGTAAATTTAAACAAAACTCACCAATGGGTGTTATTTTACTGTAACAGCCGCAGCGCAAGCTGTTTGAAACGACGACGATTTGCCTAACTCGCGACGCATTTTAGAGTTTGAAGAAACAATTCAGGGATATATTTTACAGTCAACAATTTATTAGTCTTGACCAAGTAACAACCTTACTCCTCGAGAATCATTAAAGTTGTCGATTATAGTTGTCGTAAACTGAAAAAATGAATATATAAAACTAAGTTCATGCATTCCTAATTAATATACCAGCAAAAACTACTATAACCGTGTCTTAAACTAAAGGAATAATAAGCTATACAGATTATGAATACGTATCACATGCACCAAAACATGTTCTAAAACCGCTCAATCTTATCATGCACGCTAAAAGACTAACATGCCAAAAGAGAAACTACAAACTAACTAAATCACAATTGTAAAAGATAAACTTACATAACAGTCCCTCCTTGTCGAGGCGAACGATGCACAAACCGAGATGTTCAAACAGATGGATGAGTTACGAAAACTTGTTTAAAACTTTTATTAGAAGTTTTCTTGACAAATACACATAACCAACTGAGCGAAAAACAAGATTGTGCAAACCTTTACCTGTCCCAAATGGGAAGTGGTTACCGCATCATAACTAGCCACTAAGCTGAAAGCTGCTACAATTATCTTGATTATTTGTAAACACCTTCAAATTTATACTAAAACAATTAATCGCCTCAGGGTCTGTGATCACAAGCCTATATTCACTTTGCCTTTGGCTCAGTGAATATTTTGTGATATAAATACATGTGCAAAGTTTTAAACAGTAATTCCTTTGTGTCGTTTGAATTCAATCACGCATGATCTGCTCTGATACTCTATAATAATTACACCCCTAAGTTAGAAAAGGTAAGCATATTTTTTTATTGCACACTTCCAATTGCTGAATTGAGCTAAAATTTTAACTGTGTATCATTTTTAGTGCAAAGTTTGTTTGAAAGTTTGTTTGCAGTATTGTGATGAGTGGTGAAAATTCAAACAAGTCATACATTCAGTTAGTCAGTCAGTCATAGTGTAAACTTTCCGGGGGGTAATTTAATTTATGCTTATAGTAATTTTTTGTGCATGATCAGTAATGTAATGTTTTTAAATCAGTTTAACTTGTTTTATTTATTAATTATCTATCCCTTTTCCTAAGTTCCCAAAAATATTGAGGAATCAGGCCTGTTACTGAAGCATTACCAAATTTTGAAGCATTAATTTTCCATGGTTAGCAAACTAAGAATACATTACCATCCTGTGTCCATGGTTATGATGTCTTACATAAATAAATGTTACATGTTGGTGTTTTATTAATATTTATTTATAATGTTACATGTTTATTGATATATAATATATGTTGTAAATAATGTTATAATAATGTTACATTTTGGTTCTTCATATATATTTAATATATCTATTTTTCAACAAAGAGTAATAGACCTTACTGCTTTAACACTTTTTAGTGTTATGGAAACAACCCCAAGGCTATACAGCAATGTAAACTATGTCTTATAAAGAATGATTTACTAATAATGTATGAGTCGACTAGCTCAAACAAGGATGAGCAGTAACGTCTATTGGTTAAAATTTTGGTGTTTTTACATCTCAAATTTAAATAAGAAAAATTTACCTATAAATGTTCTGTTCTTTTGTTCCGTGGGCAATTTGCAACAAACTTCTCAGAATGAGATGTGCTTTCTCTCATATAATATAAAGAACCAACATGTAACATTATTACAACATTATTAAAGATCAATAAACATATAACATTATAAATAAATATTAATAAAACACCAACATGTAACATTTATTCATGTAAGACATCATAACTATGGACACAGGATGGTAATGTATTCTTAATTTGCCCTACACAAGTCTGGTAACACTTTGTCCCAGTGGCCTTATTTTGGACAACTTCTAGGAAACAACCCCAAGGCTATATAGCAATGTAAACAATATCACTGTGTCTTGCTCTTTGCACCAGTGTCCCAATCTGTTGTAACAGATGGCTCTGATTCCTCACTATAGGACGCGCTTTCTCTCATAATGAATTACCGACATAATTCCCTATATTCCCTATATTCTTGACAAGCATCTCGATTTCAGCGATTTTTGTTTGTCAGGATGATTTTGAGCACACGTACCATGGTACTGCGGTTTCATCCTAGGTGAATGCGTAATGCTTTATATTCACACTTCTGCGCATGTTGCTCGCGTCAGCTAAAAGCACGTTCGAGCGTTTCGAATTTCAAAAGTCGAGCCGAAGCAGGAGCGGAGCGTACATAGGTAAGTTTTTTTTATTACAAATCATGTCAAATTTGCACTTATTCGTTGCTGGAAGCATTCATCAAGGTAGCGAACGGTTTAGTGACATTTCACGCGGAAGACAATGTTCTTTTATGAGTTTTTCAGCGTTATTATTTGCTCACTCTTTGCCGATCGAACAGTGGATCCCACCCATCGTAGATCAAATTGTTGCTGAAGGAGATCGGCTTTATCTAGATGCTTTTGCAAGTAGGTCCATCCCAGACACAGAGACGTTGTCCTTGAACTACCTGCCCCGCGAGATTCAATGGCGCCTTGACGCAAATACTATGCAAATTTACACAACCACTAGCCAAACAAACGATTCGCTTATTTGGGCTGAATCGAAAACAAATGATTCGCCTCTCTGGGCGGATGTTGAGTCGCTTCTCAGGGTGACTAATTCTGATCTGTCGGTGATAGATCAAAACTCGCGAAACAACACAACTCTATGGTTAGTAAATTACAAAGAATTTTATCAAGGGAGAACTATTAATGCGTTTGACGAGGATGAAAATCACAGCTTGTATTATACATTACGTTCAGCTTTGATGAATGCTTTCGCAAGCAATGATTATGCATTCATAATATTAGAAGGCTTTATTATGGCTTTAATAAAAGATACAGATGGTATTTATTTGTTTGATTCTCATTCACGAAGTGTTTGTGGTATGCTTGATTCAAATGGTACTGCTGTTGTATTGAAATTCAGCAATATTTTTATGCTAGAACAGCATTTGTATACCCTCTCATATAAGTTAAATAGCAAATTTTTTGAGGTTGTACCTGTTGAGTTTCACATAGAGCCTCATGCAACTGATGCACCTAATGTAACAAAGGTGCAAAATGAAACTGAAAGTCAGAGACAAAATAGGCTTCAAAAAGCTAGAGAATATAAGAAAAGAATGATTTCAAATGAAAGCAAAACTGACAAAGAAATCAGGTTGCACAAAAATAATGCACTTCAGAAAATAAAAAGGTCAGAACAATCTCCATTTGAGAGGAAAAAAAGGCTTGATAAAGTCAGGGAAGGTATGAAAACAAAGCGTAAAAGAAGTCAGCAAGTACCTGTACTTTCTCAGGAAGATTATTTAAAAGAATTTGATTCTGCCAAACATGGTAAACTACATGAACAAAGTTGTGCTAAATCATTTATGTCAAACTTCCATATTTCAATTAAATTTTCCATTTTTCAGTGTACTGTTTGTCATGAGGCATGGCCATTAAAATCAAAACTTAGGTCACCAGACACTTACATATGCTCACGGTGTAGTAGGGACAAAAAGAGTCCAAAAAAGTTTTCAAAAGAAAATTCTATGATTCCTTCCCCAATTCCTCCTGAGTTGCAAGGTTTGACTCAGGTAGAAGAGATGTTAGTTTCTCGTGCATTACCTATAATGAGAGTTTATATTAAACCTGGTGGCCAACGAGGTTATTCTGGGCATTGTGTAAATCTGCCCCAAAATGTGAATGAACTTGTATCTTCCTTGCCACGGTATCCAAAGGACCTATCTGTGATCATTGTGAAGGTTAAGGGTAAAGAAAATACTTTCAAAGATATCAATGTTAGAAGGCAAAAAATTCTTGATGCCTTGTTGTGGCTTAAACAACACAATCCATGTTATAAAAATGTAGAAATTAATACTCAGGCACTATATGAATTGCCTGTTGATGGGATTCCATCAAATCTTTTGACTGTGGAGACAAATGATGATGATGTCACTCATGAAACTGTTGGAAATGATGTAGGTCCACCAACTAATAACTCATCTGAAGACACTGTATATGATAATTCTACTGATGTGAGTAGTTTCTTACCTGTTGGTGAAGAACACCAACAAGAACTAGATGCCATAAGAAATCAACGCATTTCCTACACTATTCCCTGATGGAAAGGGAGATCCAACAAATCAAGCACTCCAAAGAAATGTTCCTCTTTCAGAGCGAATTAAGCATCTTATAAAATTTGCAGAAAAAAATTATGGTAAGTGGGTATACCGATTTTCTAGTCATCCAAGATTTTGTTACTGGGCATTTAATATGATTCAGAGAATGAGAACTTTGCAACAAACTGGCATATTTCTGAAACAGAATCCAGGTGAAGCACATCTTACTATTGATGAGTTGCAAGAAATGGCAGCTAGTAACAATTCTGCTGCCTTCATTTCTAAGGTCTCTAGGTATGTTGCCAACATTGCCGGTTCAAATGCGTATTGGCATAAGATAAAAGAAGACCTTAAAGCAATAATAACAAATGTTGGAACACCTACACTGTTCTTTACTTTTTCATCAGCTGATATGCATTGGCCTGAACTTCACTCATTGTTTGAGGGGAACAATGACAACAGCAGTGAGGCAAAACGTCAAAATGTCATTAATAATCCACATCTTGTTGACTGGTTCTTTACTCAAAGATTAGAGAGCTTTATTAAATACTGGTTGTATAATACTCTTGATGCAAAATGGCACTGGTTCAGGTATGAATACCAAGGTAGAGGTAGCATACACTGCCATGGCACTGCTAAACTAAAGAATGATCCAGGATTATGTGAACTCACTCAGATTGCCTTAAAAGGTTTCTTAGCTCAAAAATGCAAAGATGAGCATGGCATAGATACTGCAGAACAAAACCAGGATATTGAAGCTGGTAATGAAGCAGCTGGCATTGCATGTCAGTATGTTGATTGGTTGTTATCAACAGTTAATCCTAACTCACCAGAAAACAATATGTGGATCAGGCCACAGGTACATCCATGCCAGAGATCATATAAAGATATTCCTGAAGAAGAACTAGATTCTGATTACATTGATCTGTTGAATACAGTTCAAAGGCATACCCATTGTAGTACTTACTATTGTCTAAAAAAAAAGCACAATGATTCTGATTTAAAATGTAGATTTAACTTCCCATTTGAACACTGTTCACAGACAAAGTTAGAATTTGAACAAGTTCACACTAAGAGTGCTGAACCACATTACAGAGCAAAAATTGTCACTAAAAGAAATGATCCTAGACTAAACAATCACCAACAGCTACAGCTACAAGGCTGGAGGGCAAACTGTGACATTCAAGTTGTGATTGATCATTATGCTTGTGTTGAATACCTTACAAAGTATACTGCTAAGGGTGAGCCAAGGTCCCCATTACTTAAACATGCATTTAATTCTATTGTCCAAAATGTTTATGTCAACAGTGATCCACACAAAGCTATTAAAAAAGTTGTAATGAAAACTCTTGGTGAGCGAGATTATTCTGCTCAAGAAACAATGCATCATCTATTATCATTGAAATTGCACAGCTCCTCATTCAATGTTGTTCCTGTGAGTCTAAATGGCTCATGTAGAGTACATTCAAACCAGGCAGTTGATAACGATAATACAAGCTGTACAAACAATTCACCCCTGGATGTTTATGCTAATCGTCAACATTATGATAGCTCACCAGAGACAATGAACCTAAACTTTGTGCAGTTTATGACTAAATACAAAGTTGATAGTGAAAACCTCATAAAATTGCCAGACAATGTCATTCCACGCATTTTCCCAACTTATTCTTCCAATCCAAAAGGGCCAAATTTTCCTAATTATTGCAAGTATCAGCTGTTAAGATACAAACCTTGGAAACATACCCAAAATGATGCATGGGGTAACCAAGAATCATGTGATGAAGTATTTATTTCTCACTGGCAGCAATTTTTGCAAACACCCTATGCTCAAGCTAATGTCCCAGGGTGGCTTGATAAACTTGAAACTGTTATCTTAAGTCAAGGAGAAACTGAGAATTTCCCTCAGGAACAAGACAGTTTAGATCGTGAAGAGTGGATGGTCATATCTGATCTCCTTACTCCATTTGAAAATATTGAACAAACAGAATCAACTGACTACTGCCATCAAGACAGAGCTAACTACACTGATCAACAAATTGGTGAAATGCCTAATTGGATTCCTACCATAAAAGAACAATCAAGTACTACAATACAACAACCATATGATATTGTAGACATAAATAGTTTCAGTAGAATGCAAGAACTTGCATATAATATTATAAAAGCACATTTTCAAGATCAATCACCAGTAAAAGAACCCTTGTTTCTTATCATAATAGGTGAAGCTGGCACTGGCAAAAGCTATCTTATTAATGCCATTCGTAATCTTTTGCAAAGTAAATGTGCAGTAACTGCTACAACTGGAAAAGCATCTTTTAATATTAAAGGTGTTACAATTCATTCCTTACTGAAACTACCAATAGGAGCAAGAGGTAACAAAGATGTCAGGACAATCTCTTTGTATATTACAAGAAAGCCTTAATGGTATTGATTATATTATAGTAGATGAATATTCTATGCTCGGACAAAATACATTTGGTTGGATTGACAAACGTTGCAAAGAAGCAACTGGTCACCATGGTCATGTTCTTGGAGGGAAATCTTTCATTTTGACTGGTGACCCAGGCCAGTTACCCCCTGTTGCAGATAAAGCACTTTATCATCCCAAACCATCAACTGCTATTGCAGACCAGGGGTACCAAACATATAGAACGTTTGAAAAAGTAGTTAAGCTTACTGTTAATCAAAGAGTACAAGGTGCCAGTATAGAGCAGCGGCAATTCAGAGACTTGCTTATGAGATTACGTGTTGGTGATTCCTCATCCACTGATTGGGAAATGCTTCTGACAAGGCAACCAGCAAATATAAGTGATCTAACTCAATTTGATGATGCTACTAGATTGTTTTATAGTAATGACCAAGTTGCGTCATATAATCATGATCAACTTATAAAACTGCAACAACCTATTGCTGTTATTAATGCGTACCATTCTTCAATAACAGGAAAAAAAAATTCTCCTGCAGACATGTCAGGTCTAGAGCCAGTAGTATTTCTAGCAAAGGGTGCAAAAGTAATGCTTACAATGAATCTTTGGCCATCTGTTGGACTCTGCAATGGTGCTACTGGAACAGTAATTGATTTTAAAGATCAAGTTGACCAGAGACCACCCCACTTGCCTATAGCTGTAATTGTTCAATTTCATGAATACAATGGTCCATCCATCAGTGATACATTACATTCATGTGTTCCAATATGTCCTGTAACTGTCTCTGCCCAGCTCTCTGAAGGTGTCCATGAGAGGCAACAATTGCCTCTCAGGCTAGCATATGCCCTTACAATACACAAAAGTCAGGGGCTTACACTTCCTAAAGCCTGGATAGATATATTGGGAAATCAGAAAAAACTGCTGGTATCTCTTATGTTGCTATTAGCAGAGTAAAAACATTGACATCCTCTGTTATTGAACCTATGACATTTGAAAGGTTGACAAGCATGAAGTCTTTAGCAAATTTGAAGTACCAGCTAGATGAGGAAGAAAGGCTACATAATCTAGCACACGCAACATGCAATGAATTTGACCAGGCATAACTTCATATCAAAAGTAATTTCTTTTACCTTCTTTAAATTAAAGTATTTAATTAATGCTCTATAATGTTTCTGCTTATAGTTACAATACAAAAAACGAAAATGAATCAACAACCAAGTAAGTATTTTGTAGGATATTGCTTGAATATTTGTTATTAGTACCAAAAGTATGCCAGTTTTATCATTGCAGTTATTGTGGTAGTTTGTTTTTGCCCATGCAATTTCAGATTTTGCAGATTTTAAAAAGTTATTACAAATATCATCAGTGGGTGATCTTGTCAGACAACACTTAGGTGCATCTAAAACTCGGGCATTCTTTTACAAATTCAAATCTGTAAACTTTGCATAAGAAACAAGATATCACAAATATCTAATGAAAATTATTTTATTGATAGCTACATCATCACAGTCACAGAACAATGAAGAAATGTCGGGATATCTTGTCAATGTCTCACCAGTAAAAAGTAGCGGAAACAGAAAATATTTTAACTTTAATATCCAAACGAAATTCGAAACAAGAAGAGGAGTCTGTTTCTCTCCGGAAAAAAGAGCAAATATGAGCACATTTCAAGATCAAAAAGTGCCAGTCAAGATACAACAGTTTCGCACTGCAGCTTCAAATGACGTTGTCGTTGACGAAAAAACCAAAGTATTGCCAACCACGTTGACTGAAGAACAAATCTTCACACCAAATTTTGTGCCATCAGACAAAGTCACTTCGCTGGACTCGATAAAAAATGCAATAGCTGAACAATATGTTACAGTGAAGGCAAAAGTACACACTTTGGATAGTGTAAAGAAAATAACAACAAAACGTAATCAAACACTCGAGAAGCAAGAAGGAATACTACTTGATCCATCAGGGCAAATGAAAATTCTATTATGGCAAGATCAAGTCAATTCCATCAAGGAAGGGGAAACGTACATCTTTAAAAACTTGCGCGTTAAGGATAACCAATACAAAGAACGATATCTTAATCCACCAAAGGACTGCAATAATTACTCTGTCACAGTAGCTGAAAATTATCAGGAAGAACAACTGCCTGAAGCGGAGGTAATACCTGATACACTCGTTGTCGCAAAAGGTAGCATCTGCGGCATAAGCAATATCGCAAAATCAAAATCCTGCCTTTTTTGTGGTAACAAAATTATCCCGAAAAATGACAACATCGCCAACTGTACAAAGTGTAGGGTAACATTGAGGCTACAATCTTGTATGGATGACTGGCAACTAAAAATCCACCTTCTAACAAGCGAAAAGAAAACGCTACGTCTCTCAGTTCTTAATAGTGAAATCCGACTATTATTTTCACTCTGTCAGCTTGATGCCACCTGCACGGAGGATGAACTTTTAGAGAGTCTGCTTCAACTGTCTGATGTCCAAATCCAGTATGATTCAATTACAAACAAGTTGATTGACATAAAAACTCTATAGAGTTGGTGATAAGGAAAGATAAGGATAAAGATAAGGAAGGATATTGCACATTAGGGTTCCCATTTTACTTGTTGAGGTTGTTGACACTGTTGCTGTTATTTATATTTGTTCGGGTTGTTTATGTATTTGTTCAAATAAATTTTACAATCATCCCTTCTGATTTCTGATTATTCAAACTGTCCCAGATAATTCTTCGGACCTATTAACCATAGTGAATTTATTATTATCTGCACTTGTGACCTCATCAGTCATCTCTGCTCAATATTTTTTAGCATTGAAATGCTAATTTTTTTGCATATAAATGTTCATATTCGACTGAGCCGCCCAAACCGGCAAACCTCTTCAGCTATTGTTTAAATTTGAAAGATTTCTCATATTGTCATTAGTTCTACGTCACGAACAAAAAACGCCAGCTTATAAGACAGAAGACATTCTGATTCTACAAAAATTTCACCTATGCCCTGTCGAAAATGTCATGAAATAAGCTATAACAGGACCTTAACCATAGTTACCCGAAGATGTGTTTTTTGATCGGTTACAACGGATTAACTATGCCTGCGAGGAGTATTTTTACAATCTTAAGCACACCAAAGTTTATACTATCTGCAGACCTTAAATGAACTCTGTAAAAACTAGTGCAAACTCAAAATTGTCTGACAAAATTACGAAAATCTCAACCCTGGAAAGATTCATCAGCTATTAGTATTATTGTACACCCTTTATCATAATGTGAACAAATTCAAATTTTTTAACACGCAATATTGCCATTACTATCCTCAAGACTACCTAAGAGATGTCTGGGAAAAGATAAAGGCCTTACCTATACAATCGCAGCATTTCACTTACAATTTGTAATTCTAGTTTCTTGATAAATATGTAAAACATGAGTAACTGTAACATTTCACCTTGCGTTGATTTGCCCTTGCAGATCTCGCAGATAAGTTCATCTGTTTTTCTATCATAATTTGTATCGTTGTATATGGGGTAACCCCAACTTCGTTTTCTTCAGTCGACGTAATGCGTGTTGTTCTAAACCATGCAAATTCCCAAAAAGTCATCAGACTTAAAATGTTTCGAGCAAACATGGCTTTCACATGATGTCTCCCATCCAGCACGCGAATTTAACAATGCCTACCCATTTTTTTGGTCTCCTTACTGCCTCTGGGCGCAAATCTCCATTACACATTTAATTTTAAGCATCTGGTGTGTTGGAACAACCGTATATGACACATCTAGCAGGCATTTTGCAGCGCAAAGTAGTTAGTTCTCAGACTCTTTTTTCCTGGCTAGTTACTGGAAAAACCCAATTTTGGCATGTTTCACGTTTTGGCAGGATTCACGTTTTGGGACGCTAGAAAAAAGGGAGTTCTGAATTGTTGTGATTATGTCAAACGGTATAAATTTGCAAAGAAATGTCAAAAACTTTTGAAAATCAAACTAAGTTTATTCCACTCTAACATTTCATTTTACTTGGATGAAGTAATTTAGCAGGAGGGAAATGGTTACATCTGCTTGTGGCTATTGCCTATAACAGAGGCGTAGTTCTGGCCAAGGGGTATGAGCATATGACTGGGGAATACTTCAGCGATTTCGTTGAGACGAATTTGTCAAAGCTTTTCACTGGAGAAACAGAAGAAAAATGGTTCGTTGTGGATAATGATCCTTTCCAGACATGCAAGGCTGCTAGAAAAGCAATAATGAAAGCACATGCTACATTATTTGCTATTCCGCCACGTTCACCAGATCTTAGAACGATGCACACGCTTATAGGTGGGTCACACTTTGATTCACATATTGATTTTCTGCTTGAATTTTATGCGGTATTTTCATTTGCCTTTACGTTGAGCAAACAGTGGCATCAGACCTATTTCTATTGACATATTTTGCTTTTAGTTTAACACCAAAATGAACGAAATTTTATAAAATGAAATGATTCACACCCAAATCTATTAATACTTGAAACGTCTTATCTGATTTATAAACCGAAGTGTGAATCGTGCTAAATCTCAGTTTGGTCATTTATTCTTGTCTGATATTTAGGGAAAACAATATTGGACACTTCCAAGATACTATTCCAGGCCTTAACTTGATTTTAAACCGTTTTATTTTATCATTATTTAAGATTTTGTTTGTGTGAATCAGTGTGTGAACCAAGGTGTGAACCACTCTCATTTAATTTTAATTTGTTTGTCCTGGAAGCTTTAATGCGTTTGACTATATTATGTAATTATATACTGCTAATAATAAGTTTTGCAAAACATGAAATGCAAGTTTTCATCTCTTTTTGTGGGTGTTTTGGTATTTGCCTATGAAAATGAAATGTACACCATCTTACATCCATCATCTCCATGTTGACTCTGTGGATAGTACCACCTTTTACAAGTGCTAGCAGAGTATAGTTGGTTGCAAAGAGTTGCTTGTCTTTGTCCAACACAACATCTTTGCTCATCACATTTTTTGGAGCAGGAAAATGAACAGTATCACCTTCTAACACTTACAGAAACTCACACCAGGGTACAAGGCTTCCAGCAAAAATCGTTTATTGAAACCACCTCAGCATCTTCAATTCCAAGCCAAGCAAAGCTTCCAGATGCTGGGTTCATGAAACATCGAAAAATCTTTGTCAGGGCGCAAAGAATGAATGATTTGCCACAATTTGCCGGCCCAAGGATATATATGTTGCGATATTTCCCCCGACTAGGTTTCAATGTGTCATAGATAGCAGACGCAAAACAGTCTTTGGCGATTCTGTTTGTATCTGAAATTTCATTCGCAGCTGAAATCCACGCACCTTGGCAACTATCAAAACATGAACTAGCCGCCCTCTCTTCCAGCAGTTGAAGCTGCGACTTATTAGCGCGTTCCAGCTTTGACTGCACCTCCCTCAGCTCTTTAGCAGTATCGATGGCCTCGTTCACAATCTTAGGCACTCGAAACGAACTCTGCAAGGTCTGTCTTACCCTCTTCTTGCCATTTATCCGCCAATACCATCAGTTCCAGACGTGTCTCAATTTTTTTGTTCTGTATTATACGAATAACATCAAACACAGCCAGTTGTTTTTGTTTTTTCCCCTTGCAAATCTTCCCTGCCTTCTTTTGTTGCCGTGACCCATCTGTAGATGGCGGTGGTCCTGAACTTGCGAGGTCTGGATGGCCTTGAGACAGCACAAATTCTGTATCTTCCTTGACATCGTACATTTGACAGCATTCTTACAGCTGGCCATCTAGCCGTGTTGCTCAATTTTATAGCTGTATGGAAGTGACTACTGCCGTTTTGATGCGCCCCTAAACTTACTACCCACTGGGTTATCCTCTACCAGTAACAGGAATACCATGAATTAACAATTAGGTTTACAAAATATACTCTGGACAGTTGTGAACTGTCGCATTGATTAAACATGATTAAATAAACACGTAAATGAGGTGGCTGGAATAACTGGAAGTTACTTAACCTAAGGAAAAATAATTCCTGGTGCGCCCGTATAAGCCCAATGTCAACCAAGTCTTGCTACATAATATTAAACAACCCAGAGATAAACGTTCATAACACAAGTCAAAATGCAAATTTGAAGTTTATATTCAAAAAAGATTGACTCTGAGAGGCTTAAGCATTCAACACTCTGTTAATTATTAACTTTTTCAATTTTCACTCAAACTTGCTTTTTGAATGTGTGGAAAAATGAACCTTAACAAGCCTGACCTAAATGTATCATTACCATCGGAAAATATTTCTAATACATTCACATTAACAAAAATCATTTGAGGCTGTAGGGTTCAGACAATCATTTTCAAAAGAGTTGGGACAGGTCACGCATGGCATATTTCGTTTGAAAAACGCCCGTAGAAAGTGTCGCAAATTTTTTTCACAGTGCGCGAGTTTTTGGGAAGCTGGGAGCGAAAATAGTTTTTGAAAAATGCGTCAAATTACACAAGAAATAGATATTTGTGGATATTCTTGATCATAAAGATAAATAGCTGGATAGATAGGGACATTCAGGAGCTTCAATTTGATATATAAATTGCCATGGAAACTGAAGCTGTTTACACTCGCTGTTCGATTGCTCGAAATGTCGCTGTTCGTAGGAAATTGCAAAAATACTCAAACTTCAGCTAGTATAGGAATCCCATCGAAAGGCTTTCAGCTGTTAGATTGAGTGTTTTTTTTAAAGTTCTATGCTTTACTTAAATTTGTATGTTTTTGTTTTTTCGAAAACAGCATCTTAAACCGCAAAATCATGCCATATTGGAAGGCACCTGCTTACAAAAGGTTTAATGTTGCGAATACATGAGGCAAAAACGTCTGGGGTCATTGGTAGTTGAAAGGAAAAAAACCCCTGAAAAACACCAAAATGAAGTTAAAGAGGCTAGATGATAGGGTAATAATAATTTTAGTATGATTTTCGCAGTCCAACTCTGTAAGATGCACTGTGCATCTTTTGATGTTGTTGGTTGTGGTTGTTGACCCCGAATGTTGAAATCACACTCATCATCTACTTGTATCACAACTGGTGGAGGTGCTTGTAAAACACGAGGCAATGTTTCAGGTCTTTCTTGCTCCATATATTTACTTGCTGCATCAATTTCAGAATCTGAGTCAGAGTCAATGAGGTAATTGAAAATGCTAGCCATATAATCTGAACAAGAGCACAATAATTAAGTAATTTGAATGTATGGCTTGTCAATTTCCTCTTTATATCTTTTTAACGAAAATGCTTCATCACAACAAGGCAGGGTATCAGCTTTTTTCTTGTCACTATAGAGGAGATAATAGAACATTTTTGTCGTCGTGTTTTATGTCTTTATTGAAACAGTGATGTTTCTCCACTGCTTTATAAAATAATTCATCATAGTTTATACTAGTTCGTGCTGTTACTGCAAGGGTTACACCTCTTTTTACCACAAGTGTATCCTCTCCTTTTTCCTGTCATTATCTTTTTTGTCATAATCACAACCTTTTATTTTGATGTCCGTTGATTTCCCAGATTTATAATGAAATTTCATCCTCTTTCTACCTTTCTTTTGTTTAAAATGTTTGCTTCAATCGCTCTCCTTGTGAGAACAAAATTCAGAAGTGAGTGGTCGTGCATTTGTTGAAGTACACATAGTAGAAGAAGAGTTGCCCATTGTGGCACTGTTTATATCACCATTGGCATTGCCTTCTGCTCACAAAACAGGCCCCTCTAGTTAAACAGGATTTCCCACAGTTAGCGCAAAACCCTTTTTTATAATTGTAAATCATGTAATATAAATAATTTATGTACAATATACATGACTTTGCAAATCCTTAAAATAGCGCTAAAACCACTGAGCTATGTTTCCACTTGATGCTTCCACTTTCGAATATAACTTGCAGCAACTTTATATATAACTTGCAGCAACTTTATATATAACATGCAGCAACTTTATATATAACATGCAGCAATTTTATATATATAACTTGCAGCAGCTTTTTATATAACATGCAGCAACTTTATATATAACTTGCAGCAACTTTACTTTAATTACTGCGATAATAGTATAATTACTGCAATAACAATATAGTCTCTGCAAAGTGAATAAAATTACTGCAATATTTCTATTTGCAGCATGTCCCTTATGGGCCACCGTAGAAGAAAAACCTGGAGTCCAGAGGTAAGGAAAAATAAGCAAAATTAACACCATTGAGTAGTATCTTTCCCTTTTCATTATGATGAATTATGTTTATAGTTTTTTAAATATGACTCGGCAAAAAAAGTTTGCAAACAAAATACATGGCAGAAAATAGTTTGCAAACAAAATCTAAATAAATTTATCACTTTTGGACTTTGTTAACCAGCTTGCCAACTTTCAAACAAACTTCTAAACAGTCAATTTCTTCATATTTAGTTGAGAACAGACCAGAGAATTTCTGAATATTTACGAATCTCAGAAGAGATCAAAATGTCTAAATATTTACTTGAGAAGAAACCAGAATTCAACTATAAATTTCTGTATAGGATGCTGCAAATGCTCCAAAGGTTTCATGTTGTGAATTATGGTCTATCTGTTCCAATCACTACAATTCGTGATCATCAACAAGTCTGTATGGGGTACTGTAAAATGTTTTTGTGTTATTTGTTCTGCAACACTGTGCCAAAAAATAACTTCATTTAAATTTTTGACAGAAATGAGGATTCAGTATCAGATGAAGTAAAAACACACTATTCTTGACATAACATGAAGTTCTTCACATTCACTCGTGCCCAGTGTAATCTCGTTCAGTGTAGTACATTTATTCCAATAGTCATTCCAATCTTGACTTTGAGAAAAAAAATTTGTCCAGAACGTCAAACCGAGGTTAAATTAGTATATAACGTTTTTATAAAAAGTAGGGGGTGCGGTTATTTTTTTATTATAGATGCTTCCCAAAATCTTTTGAGACATGAAAGGTTGAGTCTTTTTCGGATAGCTTGTGTTAGTGAGCACAGGTTTTGAGGTTTTTATATTCATTCAATCATTCTGAAATATCTACTCAATCCCAGTGTCAGTGAACTGTATAATAGCCAGGGAACTGTATATAATAAGTCCTACATTATATAATCAATCCTACTTGAATTGCTTTTAGACTTCATTTTTGTTTGTTATATTAAAACTATAAAAGCATGCAAAGTGCAAAATAACTAACTGTTTATTAACCTGCGGGCAGTCCCAAGCCACGTAAACGAGGAAAGGGACTGCGAAACAATGCGGAAAAGCTTGCTACGCGCTTTTCCAGCTTTTGGGGAAAATAATTTATTCAAGAAAATTAATTTGCTAAATATGCAGGGCGTGAATATGTAAATTCAATATGGCGTATTGCAAGGAACGCACATTTGACGAAGACAAATTTTCAGAAGCAGTAAATATTGCTTGCTGTCTTCTACAAGTAAATTTATTTTATGATGATCAAAGGGAAGCTCTTCGAAAGTTTTTCAAAGGCAATGATTTACCCTTCAGCGCTCATACTGGATACGGGAAATCGTTGATTTTTCGAGCAATACCGATAATTGCGGATGTATTGCAAGATGAAGTGATTAGTACAAGTACAGTGCTTGTTGTTTCGCCTCTGCTGTCCCTGATAAAAGACCAAATTAAGCATGTCAACGAAACATTCGGTATCTCTGCTGCTGGGATATTCAATGGACAAGAGGAGGAGATTATGCGAGATATTGAGGAGGGTGTATATTCATTGTTCTACACGACACCCGAATGTTTGTTGGGAAATAGAAGATGGAGAACGTTGGCAAGTTCAGAAATATTTCGCCAACAGTGCGTAGCAATCATTGTTGACAAAGCACACTGTTTGGTGCAATGGTAAGTGTATAAAATAGATTATTGCAAACTCATTAATAAAGTGAACAGAAAAACAGAAACTGTACTGAAAGCTCAGCCACAAAGCCTGTGAGTCCTTAACTAGTGTCTCTTTATACTGTATCCATGCTGAAATAGCTACGATTACCAGCGCTACGATTTGTCGGCTGCGATTTGTATTCTGGTGTATGAAAAGTGTGACACCACAATTCCTCATTGTTCAGTTTGGCGAATTTTGCAATGAAATGAACTTACTCGACTGCATACGTCAGAATACGAATCGCAGCGTGTAAAAGTAGCTTAAAGGGTTGAGAGGTCATAACTGAATTTTCTAATATATTGTCATGTATTGCCATGGGTAATCCCCCCCCCAACGATTCAAAATAACCTTCATTTCATTAACCTTGAACCAGTGTATTATATTTACAGTGCACAGTATACTGTACAAAATGTGTAAAATATGACGTTTTCACCGTGCACACTTTTTTAAATGTACATTCTTCTTGTGAGTGGTGATCCACTTGAACAGTGAGCGTAAGTCAGAATTGGACAAAAGGCTGTCTTGAAACCCTTGAAAATGACTTAGGTCTCTCTTTTCTTGGAATACTAATGCATTTTGATTGAGTAATTCTTTGACAATTTTTTGAAGATCAGAAGCAACAGAGCGACAATAATGTTTCCCTGATCACACCACAAAATGGTGTGCAAAACACTCTTGTTATCTGCAATTGCATCACAATACCGATCAATTGCTCTCTTGTTTAAGCCATTAGGACCCAAATTTCGAATCAAGATCTTAATCAGTCAGTTAAAATGCTCTAGTGCCAAGTCTAATGGAATATTCCCACTAGGGCCAGATTTCGTCTTGTAGAATCGGTTCCATATGAGATGATGTGCAGCACGTGGGGAAAGGATACTGTTTATCTGGCATAACAAATAAAATGCCTCCAATGCATATTTCCTGCTACTGGCACCATCTTGTACCAAGTAAAGCAGGATAAATTTCCAACACTGCACCACTCGCTGCCCATCTCCTTCTGAAATGGCATCATAAAAGTTGGCTAGGAGCATTCCAGCTTGCAAAAAGGACGATTGGTAGTTAAACATATCATCGGAGCTTTTTGCAACATTCTTTGAACTATTTGCAGATGGTTTGCCATGTTGTTCTGCCACAAAACTACCATCAGGGCCGGATTAACCATATGGCAGAAGCGGCATATGCCACGGGCCCCGCGGTTTTGGGGGCCCCGCGCTTTACTCAGTTCAAATTTTTTTCGGTGCGTGGGAGACGGAAAAAGGGCCACAAGGCCGCATAGCCACAAAATAAAATAAAGTGACTCCAAAAAGCGAGGCCCCATAAATAAATAAAAATGCCTTTAAAGAATATATTAATTAAGCTATCGGAGCAAAATAAATAACGCGAAGCCTTAGAAATCAAAAGTCGAGGCCCAATAAGGCACCCCTGCACCAGATTCTCCCAAGAAAATTTTAGGGTAATGGGAAAATTTAGAAACTGAAAACTTCAAGTAAAGGCAGGGCTGCGCAGAGGGGTGGTCAAAGGGGAAATTTGCCCGCAAAACCCCCCCAAACCTGCAAGAATAAAATTAAACTGCATGTTGTTGGAAATATATAGTGGCCTCTTTCAGAAAACGTCTTAGGTTATTTATAGTTTAGGTAATGCAATATTATACTCGATTTTGCAGAAATCTCACCCCAAAACGCAGGAAATCGCATTTGCTGCACACTAAAACTCAAAATTTTCTTGGGGGAGGATGCCCCCAAACCCCCCTAATACTGCTATGGCCCCCAAAATTAAATTTTCTTACACCTCTCAATGTTCCGGTCATGCATTTACGCGCTACAGTAGTACAAATTGCTATTTTTTTGCGGATTTTACTCTCCTTTTACCCGAGCCCCAAAAATTCTGTGGTCAGTGAGTAAAGGCTTTGATGCTTTACGGGGTTGAGGGGCCCCGCGCTGAAAAAATGCCACGGGCCCCGCGAAAGGTTAATCCGGCCCTGACTACCATGTGTCTGTTCGTGATCCTTTCGTCTTTTCCCATCAGTTTTAAACGATTTCTGGCAACCAGGAAATCTGCATGAAAACCTTTCGCCATCTTTTCCATTTTCACTATTTTCTTCATCTTGGGCCTCACGAGTTTTCTTGAGGATGGTTTCAACTTTATCCTTACGCAGAATGTAAGTGTCCACAACTTTTTCTGCCAGTGAATTTAAACAGTCCACCTTGGCTTGTTTAGACATCCTATCCAGGTTTACATAAGTATTCGTTGAAGGAGTCTGGCTCATTTCACCAATACCAAGCTCTATCATAGTAGCTGCTATAATTCTTGCCTCTAACTCAAGCATGAAAAACTTTTTGCACGCACTGACATTCTTGGATACATCTGCACGCACATTTCTCCTATTAATCAGATTCCTGTCACTGAACAGGGTGCACTTGTCTTGCGGAGCACCAGGATTGTAGAAATGATTAAAGATATACTATAGAAAACACGAAATTATACTGGTGGTTGGTTTGTTGTACATAATATTAAGTTTATTTTGGCAAAACCCCCAGGGCCTCCAGATTGATACCAGTGTTGTTGCACTGAAGGGGCTACACTGTCAAAATAAAATTCTACCATCATTATCATCAACCATATACAGTACGGTTGACTAACATAGAATATAGAGAAGGTTCATAAACTGCATTCAATAACAGTTAGTTAAAATTAACAGTTAAGACTTACTTAAAATTAACAATTGTATAATATCATGGATAGGTAATTGAAAACATTGCTATTGGTTATTGCTTACACCCAATCTATATTCTATTAGCCACATGTGCACCAACCACTATATGGCAGTCTTACATTTTATTTGAGATTATGTTGATACTAACCTCAAGGAATTTCATGCCTCCATGGAAATCTGCAATTTCAAAGTGAAGACCTTCATGTCGTTCTTCAGCGGTGAAGCCATTAGCCACTTCAAATAGACCATTTACCCCTCTTTCAACAGTGAGTTGGTCACCAACAATAGCTTGCTCTACATACTGGGTCTTGCAACCATCTAGATATTTCGGAACATATTCTTGAAGTTTGTCCAAGACGTTTTGCATTCCATCTGCTTCATTTTCATATATAATGCCAACCAAAGTCTGAAAGAAAATAACATAATGCATATAAAATTGTTCCAAATTAACAGCCAATTATGTAGTGGATCTTTTTGGGAAGGTTAGGCAGGCTCCTGTCCAGAGTGGGTGATGGATTGGATGTACAAACTTGAGCCTAAATGGTTTGTGAAGTCTTGATTAGAACATTTGTGAGGTTACAGCACATCGGTTCTGCTCATAACAAAGGGAGACTACCAGATTTTATAAAATCATATTAATTTATTTAAAAGTATAGTGAGTTAAAATGGTGTTAAATTTTCTGACAGTTCATGATATTTTAAGAAATATAGCAGTTCAAAATGTAAACAAAGCGTTTGTTTACATTACAGACTGTAATGTATGTACGCCCCCCCCCCCATAAATTATTGATATTTGCTTCACTTCGCATATTTCTTGCATACATAAACACTCTCCATCGTTCAAATCATAAACACTCTCCATCGTTCAAATATATCAAACAAATATATTTTGGAGGCATCTCTTTTTGCATAATATGCTTTTCGTTGGCTTGTTCTCAACGGGTTTGTATTCAAGGAACTCAACATTGAAGGAGTGCTTTCTGCCATGTTCCTTGTGTATGTGCAAGACGAGTAAGCTCATTTCCGGTGCAATACAAGGAAGCTAATTTCCAGTGGAGTCCCCAGTAAACAAAGGCTGGCACATGCGCAGAAGGGACTTTTCCCCCTCTTTAAGGGGGGGGGGGGCACATGACAATTAGCCAGAACCCTGCTGGTTAAAATATTATATGTTGAATGCCAGCTTCAGTATTTGACATAAAATATGATACACAATAACTTAACTTACTGTATCAGTTGCTTTTTTCATTTCCTTGGAATACTGATGGTGTATGTGTTGGGATGCGACATTGTTTAATGGATTCAAACATGGAAGGGATGTTGTGATGATTCTACCAACCAAGTCACGATAGTTTTGTCGTTGCTTTTTGTGGTCAAACTGGCTAGAACAAAAGGTAGCATTTTCCAACATTTTCAGTTCACAAATTGGTTGGTTGTCAGAAAGGTGTAAGCCAGAAACTCTGTTTTCTTTTGACATCAATGAACAATAATGAGCATCCAAATTTTGATGCTCTTCAGTCATATTGTGTGTTGGAATATGAATATCAACGTTGTCCAATGTCAATTTTCTGCCATGATCAGGATTGACAGTAGAGAATTTCATGACCTCATCAGGTGACATAAGTTTGGTTTCTTGTTCGAGCTTCTCAACTTTTTCAGCTAGTGTGAATAAAGAAAGATAAATTAATTTGACAATATACTGCAAGTCTGTATCTAATTCCAGCACGGCATCTTTAACAACACTTACCATCGTGATCTTTTTCCTTTTGTACATCATCATCGACGATTATCTTGTGCTTTTGAAAGCACAAGATGGGCTCCACTTGTGCTTCTAAACAACCATCAGCAAGAAGCTCCATCTGCTTTTGCAGTGACTGCACAATTTTCTTCCCTGCTTCGTAGTAATCGACAGCATCATTTCAATCTCCACTATCCTACAACATATAAATATATGTTAACTATTTATTGTAGTTTCGATAATTTAAAGTTACAGCAAAGTTTTACCTTAACTGTGGCTACACAGGCCTGGTGATTTGTACATTCAGGCTCACATTCATTGGCTGTTGGCTGGTTAGATAGTATGACTGCTGTTTTTCTCTTCCCTTCCATAAATACTTTATTCTTGATTTCTAAATCATGTTTTTGCCCATACTCTGACAACTTCTTATAAAAGTATGTATGAGATGGCATAAGCCTCAAAGACTGTATACGACCCATCATTGCCTAAAGATAAACCCATTTTTAAGAAAGTTTTGAAATTGAACATACCGTATCATGTCAAAATGTTATACCATTTTTCCTTCAACCAATTAAATTGCAAGATTTTCCCGTTATAAGTAAAATTGTCTGGTGTTTGATTTTACTCACCATGAATCCTGAATGGCGATTTAGAATAGCAATTAATAATTGAAATGCAATCATATTACGGCATCTATTTTGTAGACATACAGCTGCAGCAACAGTAATGGTTGCTCTCCATTTTTCATTTTCATCTCTAGCATTAAATGCTGCAGTCTTTAGCACCAAAAGTAGCAGTGGGGCGCGTTCTTCCAATTCTTTCATCACTGTGTCAAATGAAAAATTTGCCATGCTTTCTTTGTCTGTCCTTCGCAAATAGCTGTTATCTCTTCTTTTCTTTATTTCCTTGTTTTCTTTCACACATATCATAACACTTCCTTGTGAATTTCTTTCAGAATCTCCGCATACAGTTCTGACCGTATAGCCTTACATCGCCAAGCAGCTTTGGCAATCTGTTTTTTTGTACCTCTGCACAGCATTTTCCCAAGTGAACTGAGTTCTGGAGGTAACACTTTCCTTTTTGTTCGATCTGCCCAGTCAATGGTAATCACTACGTCACAATCACTGGGGCTTCTTTTCTCTCTCACATTGCTAAGAATTGGGAAGCAAGTTGGTTGGGTGGTTCTTGTATACCTTTGCAATTGGGTTTTGATGTTTTGAAAAATTGATTAGACACAATAACCTCACTAAAATCAAAGAAACTAATTATCATTGCAATCTGAGGTGGGAAATTTACTTTTAGGCATAGTTCGAAAAAACCCCCTCCCTATATGAACTTTCTCAAAAAAGGCAATAAAGAGGGGAGGGAGTGAATTTTTTTGCAATAAAGAGGAGAGGGTGATTTTTTTGTAATGGAGAAAGGGGTTACTGGAAAGGAGGGGGTTGATTTTAAAATGGGGTTAATAGCTATGAGCAAGAAAGCTGTTGTAGAAATAAGTGCGAAATATGACAACTAAACTAACCATTTGTTGGATGCTAATAAGGGAGGTGAAAAGTTTGATACAAGGAGGGGGGTATTAAATTTATTTCCAAACTATGTTTGGTTTATCATTAACTCTGTTACCCTAGTAAATGCATGATAAACCAATGAATACTATCATTGATTTATTTTCGAAAATATTTTCTGGAAAACATAATCATAGTATCATAGTATGTTCCACAGATCATTTTAGCATTTATTCCAGAATTCGTTGGTTCCAGTGTTTCACCCTCTCATAGTATTTAATTATGTTTGTGTTTATATTAAAACAAATTTCTTTAACGGCTTAATAGGCAGAAACAATGATTTTGTTATTTTGCTAGTTTGCCTTTTGTGTCCAAAACTCAGATTCCCAGAAGAAAAAAAAATTCCATCCTTGCAATACTGCAAATGAGGCCTAGGTCAAATGTCCTTGAGGCCTAGGACAGAAATCTTAACTGTGGCACCCACGCTAGCGGTAATATTTTAGCAGTAGTATTTTCAAAATGGCCGACGCTGTTGTTAAGGACAAGGAGGGCGAAACCCAGTGTTGCCAGATCGTGAACAAAGTTCACAGATTTGTGAACTTTTTGCTCTCTTCATGAACTTTTTATGAACTTCGAAGATTTGTGAACTTTTTATGAACTTTTTAAAATTCTATGAACAATTTCATGAACTTTTTCGTCTTGTAATTCTGTCAAGATAGAAAATGTTAAGTTCAATATTTTAGCAAAAAAATCGCAAAATGTTCAGTGGTTGCAATCGATATTCGGTAATGTGTTAAACTAATTACGTATTCATGTTCAACAATGGCTTTAGATGACAATAGGTGATATAGTAGGACACAATTTGCATAATTTATGCTAAGTGTTGTGTTTCAAAAATTAAAATGTCGGACTGGTCGGAAAGCGATAACAGCGATGATGGTGGTTTAACTGGTTTTTCAGATGTAAATTCTGCTAAAGATGGCAACGCTTCAAACCCCCAAAAAGCTAAGGTAAATTACAATAGCTAAATTTACTTACAAATCGAGGGATAGTTCTTGAACTCAATTTTTTCACCTTTGGATAATCAAAAATATGGGGAAAATGATAAAAAAATATTTAATGAGCACATTGTAAGTTCAATGGCATTGCCAACACAATTTATTTTGGTTCATTTTTAACAAATACAGTGATAATTTTCTTGTATTAATTATTTAATTGTATTTACAGTGATTAAGTGACATTCATGTAAGTTAATCACATCCAACTCTAGATGGTCTGTGTCAGGCCAGCAAGCAAGGAACCCGCTAAATACAAGCAAAATTACCGCCGGGCTTGGGAAAAAGATCCTTTGTTTAGAAGTTGGCTTCAACCTGTTGCTAAAAACCCCAGCAAAGCGTACTGCAAAGTTTGTAAAAGGGAACTAGCAGCAGTAGTAACGGCCTTAAAAAAGCATAGAGAAACGGCGTACCACAAGGAAAAAATAAGCATTCTTGTTGATCCTACCCTGAATCGAATTGATTCTATGCTACTTCGTCATTCAGCGCCAGTGGAAAGTAAAGTTCATGATGCTGAAATGCGTATGGCCAGCTTTATAAGTGAGCACAATCTGTCTTTTAATATAATGGATCATTTTAGTGATCTTCTGCCGAAGTTGTGCCCAGATTCAGAAATTGCCGCTCATTTTAAATGCAAACGCACTAAAGCCAAAAGCATAGTAAAAAATGCATTGTCGGCCCATTTTCATGAAGAACATGTACAATGTTTGCGAAACACACACTTCTCTGTGATCATTGATGAAACTACCGATGTCTCCACCTGCAAAGAATTAGCTATTGTTACCCGACACTATGATAAGCAGTCTTTCACTGTGCAAAGCCAACTTTACGATCTTCTCGATGTCCCGCAAGCTGATGCAGAGACACTGTATCAGACCCTTGTAGATGCAATAGAAAGAGACAAAATCCGTTTGAACAATGTCATTGGTTTTGCAGCTGATACTTGTAATGTTATGTTTGGAGAGCATAACAGCGTTGTGTCCCGCCTTAAAGAAAATATACCAAATATCTTTGTCATGCGATGCATTTGTCATAGTGCTCATCTTTGCGCATCACATGCTTGTGAAAAACTTCCCCGCACAGCTGAGGAGTTAATGCGCAATGTCTACAACTACTTCTCCAACAGCCCTAAACGTCAAGAGCAATACAGAGTAATCCAGCACTTCTGCGATATGGAGCCACACAAATTGCTGCGCCCATGTCAAACAAGATGGCTTTCGCTGCATTCCCGTGTGTCTCGGCTCATTGAGCAATGGGACGCACTGATTCTTTTCTTCCAAGCTGTGGCTGGTCACGATAAGTTGTTAATCTCGGAGAAGATTCTTTCGCTGTTGCAGAATCCTAAATGGAAGCTGTATTTCCACTTTTTGGAGTTTGTGCTTCCAAAGTTTACCGAGCTAAATGTCATGTTCCAGAGTTCGAAGTCTTCAGTCCACTGTCTCCACAATGGTCTAAGTGCTGCTTACAGAGAGTTGCTGAGCTGCTATTTACTCGAAGCCTACTGGAAAGGGATACCATTGAAAGATATCGATCCAGCAAGCAAAGTGAATTTTCTGCCATTGCCAAAAATGTATATGGGAGCAAAGATTTCCCTTTGTTTGATGAAGGAAGAGTACAAGCAACGACCAACAGACGTGCAGCATTTCTTCAAGTGCGTGCAAGATTTCTACATCGAAGCTGCTTCTCAGATAAAGAGTCGCTTCCCAATTGGAGACCCGATCATCGAGATGCTTCAAGTGTTAGATCCGGCCGTGAGCCATGTGAAGTTTCCTTCGCTTGTTCCTCTTGCTGTAGCTTTCCCTAACATCATATCCGAGCCTCGACTGCGAGCACTTGATGACCAGTGGCGTAGGCTTTCCCATGTCACCTTACCCTTCGACAGTGAAGATATGGAACCAGAAGAATTTTGGGGTCGTCTCGAAAAGATTGCCGATGGCACTGGAAATGCGCAATTTAATATTCTGTGCGACTTCATGCAAAGTTTGCTTTGTCTGCCTCATGCAAATGTAGATGTCGAAAGAGTGTTTTCGTCAGTCAGCTCGATCAAGACCAAGAGCAGAAATCGATTGCAAACCGCAACTGTCCGTGCACTTATAAAGGTCAAGGATGGCGTGAAGATGTCCGGGGGTTGTGTGAAGTTTTCTCCTCCTCTTGGAGCTAAAGAAAGAATGTCGAGCAACATCCTTTATGCTCGACTGACAGCGAGCGTGAACCGAGCATGGACTCGTGAATCGTTCTTTTAAAACTTGTAAGTGATAAAGTGAACCGAGCATGGACTCATGAAGGATTCATCCAAAACTCATTAAGTATTCATCAGAATATACCTTTATTGCTACGGCAAAATAACTTCAAGCCTAACTTTTTTTTGTTCCGTATATATGTTGCTCGAAAAAGAGAGACGGGCACATTACAAGGAAAACAACCCTTGGGAACAAAGTTCGTGTATTACTAAGTTAACAATATAGCCTGTTAACAATTGACATTCGTGTTTTTAATCAATACGATTTGGAAAAAAGAGTTGTACGTTTCTCATTTTTATTTGGTATTTATCATCTTTGGGGGAATTGCGGTGAATTCTGTTAATCTCGATAATCTCCGACATTTTCCGACGTTTTCCGATACTTTCCGATCGTAAAATTTAGATATATGAACTTTTTGTCATTTTTGTGAACTTTTGACGTAAGCGAACATGAATATTTTGAAATTTCATCTGGCAACACTGGCGAAACCAGACATTTCCTACAGTGACATGCACAATTTGTGCAATGTTTATGTAGCCAAAACAAAGTATTATGAAGCAGAAAGAGTCTATGTGAAAATGTCTATGATTTATCCCTAACCTGAATTCTATTCTGTTTTAACCCTTCGATTAATAAAAAATATATAATTATTTACCAGAAAGAATGGGGATCTTGGGGACCAGATGCAACTTTACTTCTGTGTGTGTGGCTGTACATATATGTTCATATTTCAAGTATTGCAAAGAATTAAACTCAAATTAAACTTATGAATGAATTGCTTGGGTTTATTACTATAGGAGCTATCATTATCCACCAATAAGCGACAATTGGATAGATGAATGCTGTTTGGCTTTCCACACTGCTATAATTCAAGGATTGAAATCTTCAGGGATTGATGCGCATGGTTACGTTCCATTTAGACTGGATATGTGGAGATATCTTTCACAAGGCAAGGGTAGAGCAAATGGGAGTGGATCCTATCTACTGGAAAGAGATAATTTTGACAGGTTCTGTAGTTTACCAAATCATTGGTATTACACTTTAGACCAGCATGGGGAGGGAAAAGCAGTAGATCTTCCCATAAAAGTGAGACCTCATCTTGGGACGTCTGGTGGCAAAAACTTTAATGTTGATGTAAATGGAGTACTTTGTGAATCTCCAATAACATATATTGAAAAATTAAGATTTACTTTGTAAAAATGGCATGTAAAGTTCAAAATATATAAAAGCAAACAGTTTACATATTGCAATTGTTCTAAAATATTTTTAAAATTGTTAAAAACCATTTTGGTAATACATGTATGCTTATAACCTAACAAAGTATGGTTTACATGAATATTTTACATTATATTCATAATTTGGTATAATTATAAGATTACCTCGCTGCTTTATTGGGCAGCATAAATGACATATTTCAAAAGTTGCTGGAGTTTTTCAACATTTCTAACTTATGTTTTAATGTTCATCGCATTAATCTTGGCTTTCAATTCTTCCAGTGATAAATGGTCAATGTTGCATAATTCATCATCTTCCTGGGAAATAACACTAATCCCGAGCCGGTGCGGAGCACTGTGTGAGGGTACTAATTCCGCTCAGATATTTACACCCACAATGCGAAATCAAAGTCGTCCGCCATTATGCAATGGACCTCACGCCACGGACGGTCTTCTACGTTATGCGCATGCGCCAGTGTGAACTATTAAGCTCTTGATTGGTCGAGACAAAAATTTGTATTTTCAAACATGAGTGAATAACTGTCATTTCGCAAAATTTTCATGAAATTTTTAAATTTATGTTTTCATATATATGGAATATATGTATTTTTTATTAAATTAGAGGAAATCTCAAATGTGGTCAGGACTTTTCGCGGTTTAACAAATAACAAGACCAAATTTTTGAGTTTCGACCGAATTTACCGTGTATAATGAAGTCGGAAGATTTTACACTAGATATTTCATCCGGCACAGCGTTAAAAAGTAATTTATTTGTGGTAAACACAACTTTAATATTCTCAAATGTATTTCACTATAAATCTCAATGTATTGAGATAAACGACATTGAATCTGAATGTAATGAGATAAACGACATTATAATTTCATTTATAATCTCGGTTTTCATGATGACAACTACTGTGCAAAAGCTATGGTGGCCCACAGAGGCAACCCAAATATATATTTATCACACAAATATATATTTATTTGCGGGAAAATATTTGTATACGTCATAAATATATGAAGAGTACAACAAATATATTTCCAGTACGCAGAAATAATTGCCCCAGTATGCAGATATATATATATATATATTTCTAGTACGCAAATATATATTTCCCCAGTACGCAGATATATATCTTCCCAGTACGCAGATATATATTACCCCAGTACGCAGATATATATTTCCCCAGTACGCAGGAATATATTTCCCCAGTACGCAAAAATATATTTCCCCAGGAATATATTTCCCCCAGTACGGAGATATGTATTTCCCCAGTACGCAGATATATTTGTCCCCAGTACACAGATATATATTTTCGCAGAAATAGATTTTAAGTAGTCTTAGGCTGCATAAACGACACATACACCCTGAACTCAAATAAATAGAATCCAATATGGCTGCCATAATCTCCTCTGATTCAGATTCTACTGAAGATGAACAAGATTTGATAGAATACTATTTTTTGAGGGGGTTTCAGTATAAGATTATTCTCGATTTTTTGTCAAAAAAGCATGGGATCGATATTTCGGAACGAACTTTAAGAAATCGTCTAAAAGAAAATGGTCTTCGACGTAGATCTCCTGATTCATAAGATACGTCGTGTAATACAAGCTAAGTTGAACCGTCCTGGTAATATGGGTGGATACCGTTCGATGTGGCATGCTCTAAGAACGGAAGGACATCAAGTCCCAAGGCGTATTGGAGAAGAGCTGATGAGGGAGCTCGACCCAGATGGCTGTGAAATCAGACATGCAAAACGTTTGCGTAGGCGAACATATCAAGTACCAGGCCCTAATTTCTGTTGGCACACCGACGGGTATGACAAATTAAAGCCTTATGGTTTCCCGATACATGGGTGTATTGATGGGTGGAGTCGCAAGATTATATGGCTGCACGTGGCACGGTCTAACAACAAGCCAGAGATACCGGCGTCATTCTACTTACAGAGTGTTCAAGTATATGGCTGTCCAGTGAAATTACGAAGCGACTGTGGCACTGAGAACGGCATTATGGCCGCTATGCAGTGCGAGTTTCATTCGAATGGTGAAGCCCATTTTTTCGGAACATCGCCAGCCAACCAAAGGATCGAAAGCTGGTGGTCCCAATTCAGAAGAAATCGTTCCACTTGGTGGATAAACTACTTCAAAGATCTATGTGAAAGGAATTTTTTCAATCCTGATAATGAGCTTGAAAAGGAGCGCTTGTGGTTCTGTTTTTCTGATGTGATTCAGAATGACCTCGACTATGTAAAAGAGCAATGGAATACACATCGAATCCGAGATTCAAAGCACAACACAATTCCCGGCATACCTGAGGAGTTGTACTGTTTTCCAGAGAAAAAGGGGGGTTAGATAATTTATCTCTTCCTGTTTCCGCAGAACAAATCCAGTTTGTTCAGGAAAACCTTTTGCAATTTGATGAAGATGAAAATATCATGCAAGAGTACTTCCACCATATTTTCGAGAACAGTGGATTTCAACAACCAAAAAATTGGGAGGAGGCCGAGCAATTGTACTCTATTCCTATGGCAATAGCTAATTAAACATAAACATTTAAGTTATTTACAATCTTGCTATAAAAAACCATTGACTGTTTTATTCCTGTGAACAAATTGACAAACTTGAGGCCTGATTTCCATTAAATATGGGGAATCACTTTTGTTGAGCTTCCTAAGCATGTTTTCTATTAACTATGGATAAAAAAGCCTCTCACGATAAAGTTTCGGGGATTGGTTTGCGGCTACTGTTGGAAGTGTTCAGATTTAATGAAAACTAGGTTTAAAATAAGGCTATTCAATAAATTAATGCTATACTTCTTGTTCAGATATAAACAACAATATGACACAGGGTCAAGTAAGTTGTTTAGACTTTTCTTAGTTTATGACCTCTTTTGCATGTTTGTGTTTTTAAATCTCTGATGGTAATACCAAGTTTGAACTTAAAAAAACAATAGCTAGGTAAAAGCAGTTACCTGCAACAAAATGGGAAGAATGCAACCATAAGTTTCAATGAAATGTATATATTTATTTCTGTGTTCATTAAATCAGCAAGATTTGTGGTGAACCGATTATTCCATCCGTCATTTGATCTTTGAATTATTTGAAATCACAATAGGAAGCAGTTGGTAACAAAATAGTGGGACCACATGTCCGTGCCTGAGGCAACTTGGACTCCCGTAACCGCATCGTTCCATCTTCAGTAGGCAGTTAAGACTCTACAAATATTAGCATCGGCTTCTTATCAAATCCCCATCCGAGCAATGGTTTGTTCTTGGCACCACTAGCAAAACGTAGAATATCCTTTGGCTCGACTTTGGAATCTGGCTCTGTGACAAAAAAGTACAGTTTTATACATGATTATGGCGTATATACATGTATATGCAAAAAAGTGTACACTGTTATACAAGATTATGGCGTATATATATTGACAAGTTTCAACCTGAAGTGCTTCTAACAAAAGATAACCATAAATCATATACATCTTCTTTTTCCCTCCTATTGCTTCCGACCTCACTGAATTGCGGCACAAAGGTGTCAATTAAATATGTGGAACAGACATCTTTATGTACAGCTTCGCCATACACAAATACAGCTCGGAACGATGGTGCATGCATCCTGATGAGCTCTAGCAGTTTGTAATGATGCAAACCTTTACAGAATTCTTCAAGTTCACTTCTATGTACACAAAAAAAAATATATATATGACCAAAATTTATTATCTTTCGACCAGCAGTTTGTTTCAAATGAGTCCTGAAGATATCATTAACTAATTGGCATTTGTTTGAGCTGGATGCACACCAGTAAGATTTTGCTCGTTTTATTTATGTGGTATTCAAAATAGGAAAAACAAGAAGCAGTAAATTTGTTTGCTCATTATCCTTGCTCCTAGGCACTGGCTCCACAGAAAAGTGTACAACCTTGCAATGTTGTGCAGTCAAAAGCGTTTTCTTTACAATGTGTACGCAAAGTCGGAAGAGCTAGGTGCAGTATACAAAACAATGGCTACTGTGCGTTAGTAAAAACTTTTTGTAACAAACATAACTTTAACTAAACTAAGAAAACAAGAAACTTTAGTGCGTACTTCGAAATGTTTTGTACATTACCTGCATTTACCAATCACCAAAAACTTAACTACATGATTCACGACAGATTTTATATCTTTTAATTTAAACAACATAAAGTTCTGATAGCCTGCATCAAACATCAGTTCAGCGACATCTTTCTCCTGCATCACTTCAGAAAGAGCTACATTATTATCAATATCGAGGAGTTAAAACAAAATAGATTTATGCATAGCGTTGAGAAATACCTACTTACTTTATGCATAGCGTTGAGAAATACTTTTTGGTAATTGTGCAAGACGAATAATATGGTATTCAGTGTTTCCACAAACAAAAGCACCAGAATGGCCTCTATGAGCGCCATACGGAACTTCATCTAAAGATGGTTTGGTCTTATCGTAGCCAACGGTAATGTAACCATAAATCAATGGCGAGAGAACTGATGGTGGATTTCCTCCAAAGATTAGTGACATTGCAAACGCTCTTCCAGCCATATAATACTTGTGGTTTTTTAGTTTATTGGCATTGTGTGTCAGAACATATTTTCCCACATTTGCCGTCCCCTGAAAAATCCCCGAGCATTCGACAACATTATTCCAAAGTAACCTTAGAAATTCCCGTTTTGGCCCTTTGTCATCAACTGTATCCATGCTATCAGTAAACTTTATCTATGAACACAAGCATAAAGAAATTACATGTATGATATTAACTGCATGTCACACAGAAGACTGGCTTCCTCGTCCAACCGCGGCAAATATCACGGTAAAGCAAGCCGTATGAATTATTATTATTATTAATCAAAATGTTCATTCAAGAAAATTCCAATAAAAATTCAAATTTTTTCATTATTTTCGGACTGCACTTGACATTAATAAGGTGTAAACTCTAACAAAAGAATAACATTTCAAATGAAAAAGGGTGAAATACATACCTGGCCATATTCGCATTTTGCAGCTATGATGCAAAATATATACCTGATACTAGCTAATTAATTTTTAATTCACGAAATGGAAAGTCTGCTAAGGGCCTGTTCATATGAGCCGGGCCAGCTCGGCAGTGGCGGGATCTCGCCTCGCGTATTATTTTACTTTATTTGTAAAATTGCATTCATATGGAACAGGGCCAGCCCGGCTTTGGCGAGATCCCGCCTGAACAAAGCGAGATCTCGCCTTTAAAGGGCTCATATGAAAACATCAAGCAGGCCAGCCCAGCTCATCCGGGCTGGAAGTGCTACGACTGCGCATGCTCATTGTTCTCAAGTTAATTCCAAAATGGCGGCTAAACATGAAGGAAAGAAATATTTTCGCTGGTCGCCAGAAATGATTGAAAACTTAATCAATTGTTTGTCATCATACAAAACCGTTATGGAATATAAATCTTTAGATTTTGATGCTGATAAACCAGCACAATATAAACATTTAAGGAAAGAAATGGCAAAGTTATACGCAGATGAAGATGAATCTTTCTTCGAACCTGTAAGCCAAAAGGTGCCTCTCTCAGATGATGAGCTTGAGGAGATTAGCGACGAAGAAAGGGCACGAATGAAGAAAGAGGAGGCTAGTGTGAAATTGTGCATTGCCAAGGGATATAATCGTATTGTTGAGAAAGTCAAAGAAATACGACAGAGTTTCTCGAAAGCTGTAGTGTCGGGCACACACAGTGGATGTGGTAAAATAGTCTTCGAGTTCTACGAAAAGCTATTACTATATGGGGTGGATCCGCCAACACTGAGCCACTGTCATTTGGAACAAGCTCAGAAATGCTGAATAATCAAAACAACAGGCAGCAAGATGAATTGAGTGAGGATGAGGATTTTGATGATGTAGGGTGTAGTGGTAGTCAAGCGCAAAAACGAAAGTCTACAGCAAATTCCCTCCCCATACTTGTGGATAACAAACGCAAAAATTTAGAGAAGAACTTATCAGCCGCAGAGCGGGATAAAATTTTGATCAATGAAGCGAAAGAAGATAGAGAGGCTCGTAATAATTTCACAGCTGCAATGAAGGAATCTAATGAGTGCTTTTTGAAAGCCATGGAGTGCATGTGCAAATCAGTGAGTGAGGCTGGAGCTCGACTTAGTCGATCATTAGAAATGCTTGCACATGCTACTTCAGCAAACCGTTTACCGCAGCAACAACTTCCTGTCAACCAAAAAATTTTTCACCAAGGCATTTCACCTAATTATGTAACAAATGCTGCATATGCAGGAGGTCAACCTTTTGGTTTGTCAGGATCTGCAGCCACAAGTTCACAAGGGCAAAGGTATTATAATATGGATGAAAACAATTTTGTTTCTTTGAATGACTAAAAGCTGGATATGAGTTGTGACATATTTTTTGATATTTATTATTTGTTTTAAACTTTGTTAAAGTTGACCATTAACATGATAACGTAATTATGTTATTTATAAAGTTTTATTATAGCCTAGGGAAGCATCACATATTGTTGTTGTCCACATCATGTGGACACTTCTCTGGAGAAAATCCATATTTGACACTTTCTCCTTAATGATGATGTAACTGTTTCATACACCATTTGCGTGTGCAGCATAATTATGCAATAATGGCCTTGTTGATTGTTGAGTTGTTGTTTGGCATTGTTTGTACAATTATAACAAAATGCAAATGTTATAATATTTTATATCTTACTTATAAAATATCAAATTACTACTTTGTAACAAAAAACATTAACAGACACCATTAACATTGTTCAGTTTTCATACTGTACATATCCATTTTCTCAAGTGATCAACCACACTATGTTAAGTGATCTGGAAGGCAGGTATAGATATAGGATGTCAACACTTTGCGAATAGTGTCACCTTCATCAGTGTTGGTAGAAAAAATTGGGTCAGGTAAGTTCCTATGTTCTTCCTCATTTGCTTGCATTAAATCATATTGTGTTTGTACCTGATCTGGGTTAACATATGTGTTGTGCTTCTCACAAAAATTATGCAGTGTAAAACATGCATAAACGACAGTAGGTATTATGTTCAGTGATAAGTCCATTGTCCTTGTTAGGATTGACCAACGTGCCTTCAGACGCCCAAAGGCGCACTCAACTGGGTTTCTTGCTGATCTTAGCATTTGGTTGAAAACAACCTGTTCATTGCTTTTGCAGCTTTCATACTCTTTGATGCAAAAAGGTGTTAAAGGATATGCAGGGTCCCCTATGAGGTAGTTTGGTACAAGGTTGCAGCCAGGAACCACTGATTGAAAGGTTCTTGGGAGTTTGTTACCTTGCAGCCTATGATTAACAGAGGAATTAGCAAACACCTTAGCATCGTGCACACTTCCGGGCCATACACATTCTATGTCCATGAATTGCCCTCTGTAATCGCAAATGGCTTGTAGCTACATTTAATGAATAAAATTGCTTATAACAAAAATAATCTTGCGAGTTTTTGTGTGGCTTTTTAATGGGTATATGTGTCCCATCTATGCAGCCCATGGCTTGAATCATTCCAAATTTGGCTTTGAATTCGGATACTTTTTTTCTCATTTCGTCACAATTGCAAGGCATGTAAATGTATTTCGGTCCAAGGTTTTCAGAAATTGCCTTGCATACTTCTCCGATGAGAACAGAAGCTGTATTTATTGCAATCCCGAAAGTATTGGCCGTCATTGCAAGGGAACCAGTATCTTTGAGATAATATAAAGTCACTGCCAGTTTTTTCTCAGTGGACAATGCACGATAATTTGGCGATAAAGGATTTGGTGAAATAAACAGACGAAGCTCTTCTGCCAATTCCATGAACCCTTCTCTAGGAAGTCGTTTTTCCACGCTTCCTCCGGAGCAGTTCCACCTATCATATTCTGCCACCATTCTTCCGTCCTTCCAGCCTGAACCCAGAATCTTCTCTTCTTTCTGAACAATCTTCTTTGCCTTACATATTTTAACTTACGATAAATAAGAGAACGCCTTCTCGTAAAAAAAGCCATAATTGCATCGTTCCGATACTTGACATGTATTTTCCAAGTCAAAAGAACCATTTGCATTTGAAAAATTAGTGAAAAAATTCCACCTAATGCAGCTGCGATAGCCGGTAAAAACATGATTGTGTTTTTGAAACATCAACAACACATTTTAAATATTCCCGCGAAATAGAACACAATTATGCGCGGAAATTAATTACACTATTTTCGCCGGGCCAGCCCGCCTCATATGATTGCGAAAACAGTTTGGCCCGGCAAAAGCGGGCTACCCGGCTAAAGCGGGCTGGCCCGGCTCATATGAACAGGCCCTAAACCAGGTTGCGGTGCACTGGAATGATCATTTTCAAACAGTCTGGAGAAATCCTGGCTGCAAGAGATCACTCTTGCCCAGCTGGAAAGCGTGGTATGTGTAAACATATTGCTGCACTGGCATACAAGCTGGTACAAACCAAAATGTCTGGGGAGTCACAACTTCCAAAACCACTGAGTTGCACAGACATCCGCCAGCAGTGGGGAGTACCCAGCCTTAAAGCCCACCAAGACCCAGAAAAAGAGGTATTGAAGAGAGCGCCACTACAAAACATTAGCTTTCAAAAACATGTTATCTATCATGAAGACTGTCATGCCAGGGGGAAAAAGAAAACTCCCCAATGAAGTGATGTTCTCCAACACTTTAAGGCCAAGAGGAGAACCTTTGATTGATGAACAGTGTGTAAAGGTAAGGGCAAGATTTAGATTGATCAGCATTTGGTCTGAAAAGCAAGTATGGTAGTAGCACTGGGTATTTGGTTCAAATTAATACATGTAGAGTGTTAATTATGTTGCTTTTACTAATTGTTTTCAGGAGTTCCAAGAGGATCTGAAAAAGTGTGCTCCAATCCCTTTGGCAGGAAATTGTATTTCTCTTCTCATCAAGCATTCTAAAAATAAAGAGAATGTAGAATCCCCACAAAAAAGCCAATCATGGTTTAATCAACAAATTGGGAAAGTAACAGCATCAAAAGCTCCTGCAGTGGTTGGCTTTTATGGGAAAAAATAATTCACTGGCACCTGGGGCTGCATACTAAGTAAATAACAATAACCACCTAAGTACAACACAAATTTCACAAGAGGAATTGTTTATGAATCAGCAGCAGCAGATTCATTTGCACATGATGCTGCTGTCCAGTTGACTACACCTGGATTTATCCCCCTTCCATCTTCAGAAATGTATGGCGCCTCACCTGACTGTGTTTTTTCAGGAGATAAGTGCAAGCAACTGTAGGAAGTGGAAACTGGTAATAAAATATCCTTTCCACCCAAGTGCTTACTGGAAATAAAAACCAGAGCAGAAGGACAGGCTGAACCTTTATCTGCAGCAACAGGTGCACATATCTGCCAAGTGAATTTGCAGTTAGAATGTACCAATGCTACTGTGGCTATTCTCCAATCTTTTGTATCTGAGACCAGGACTTCCAGGTATTTTTTATAAAAAAGGATGAGCAGTTTGTTCGATGTTTCTTGAAAATCTGTGATGCTATTTTCTCTAACATAACTGTGACTGAACCTTTACTGTGTTTGGAAAATGACATTCCAAACTTTGAAAACTTAACCTGTTTAAGGCAGTGGGCCAACAGACTGGCAAAACAGTGCAATGAAGTGAGATTTTAGGTGAAAGTTTAGATTTAATAGATTTTTAAAATCGGAATGCAGTGTTGTTTGCTAAAACAATACAATCACATAACACATACAGTACACTGTAATAATATTTCATATATTATTTTGTTTACAATTGCAATGATTCAATAGATATTATATTCAATAATTCTTCAAATATTCATTCAAGTATTAATTCAATAATTATTATATTCATTATGTTATTCATTATGGGTGTAAATATACTGTTTAAATAGCATATAAATAAAAATACAAAAAATACAATGTTTCAGTAAATATATAAAATACAATAAAATACAATATAAATACAACAGGTATAGTACACACATAAAAATGCACAGTTTTTAGCAAGTTTGCAAACAAGTTGTTACAACTCTGTTCACAAGCTGTCAACAAGTTGTATTTACACTGCTGGTTGAAGTCTGATGATTTCAACAAGGATGTTCCAAGTTGTCGACAAGTTGTTGCAAACCTGTTGACAATTTGTAACAACCAGTGTGAATACACCTTGTTGATGGCTTGTTCGCAGACTTGTTAAAAGATGTGAGATGTTTATGCATGTAGGCTATATAATACTGTTCAGTAGTAAATGAACCAAAAACATTGTAAGAGTTTTATAGAATTTATTATTACAATATGGTTCATTTCAAACTGGGTATACTATATATAGTATTATATCTCAACTGTAAATCATCCAATCAGAAAGCTCGATTTGTACCATGTGATCAGTAAATTGATCATGGAGTTCCATCGAATTTTTTCACATTATGCTATGAAAGTCGAATACCTCGCTGCAGCAGGGTATTTGACTTCGAATACCCCGCTGCAGCAGGCTATTCGAGTTTGTGTGTACCACGCGTGGATGCCTCGCACACGACTCGAGGTTGTCAACAATTTCAAAATGAAGGCAAAAGAAGCCATTTCACCCAGCTTTTCCTCTGGAAGATATATCCCTCAGGATATATCTTCCCTTGGGGGTAATATTTCATTGAATCCCCCTCGCTCCAGGTCTATAACAGATCTATATATATATATATATATATTAATATATATATATATATATATATATATATATATATATACACCACTTCCATCAATGGCTGCCAATTTGTGAATATACATTAGACCAACCAACCTTGTTTCAAAGCAAAAAAATTATTTGGCATGTAAGCATCAGGCCAAGGCTAGTGAGGTCAATTGATATGCATATAAAAGGGCTTTTTAATTTTTTAAATTGGCAGCCATTTATGAAAATGCTCAGTAATAACCTACTCTTCTCTCTCCCCACCCATTTCCTCTTTCTCATCAATTAAAGGTGGCAGAAAAGCTGTTAACCAGGCACATATCTTAGATAGCAGGTGCACACAGCAGATGGGGAAATTCCCCCTCAACATTTTTGATATCCATCTCTTCACTAAATTGTTTCTTGCCCTCCAATTTGGCCGGTGTCTGAACTCGAACTCCATAGCCATCCAGGATGTGCTGAATCAGGAACCCCTTGTCTGCCAGCCATATATCTCCTCTATGTGCATGTTCAAGGATACCACACTGACTACTTCTTCATCATCTTCCAGGGTAGACATCTGAAACAAATACGGGAAGCAGCAATGGAGACAAAGCAATCAAAGCTTTGCCAGTGTTATGGCCTTTATACTCAGACCATGTAGCGCTTTGTTGGGTTATCTGAGATGGCTTTTCAATATACAGCTCTGTACAATCAATAATAAAGTAGACATTTTCATAATCTGGTTTGAAGCAACTTGGTAAAGCAACTTTCATAGTTTCCCAATCAGTTATAAATGTTACTTGACTCAGGCAATCAGCCATTCTATCAACCCATGTTGAAAAAATTTCAGACACTTCAGTAGTCGAGACGTTAAACCTAGCTGCAAGATCACGTTCCAGAAGTCCAAGCCTCAGCCTTGTCAATGGCAGAAATGGTTTGTCAATGGCACAAAGTTTTTGTGGCCTTCCCCTTGAGACAATGTATGATGGATCCTTGGAAATACTCTTATAGTTAACCTTGTTGTGGTAATTAAGTTGGAATCCTGCTTTTGGTATCAAAAAGTTATACAAATAAAGGAAGACGTCGTAACCTGAAAGACCTGTAAAAAATTGTATATCTGAGTCCGAACACTGAAACCTTTTCACTTTAAATTTCGGTGATTCCAACTGTTTCTCAAGTCCTGAAATTCTGTTCAACAATTTGTCGATTTGCTCCTGGCAATTGCAGTTCCTTCCTGATGATTCTATCGGCCTCTCGTTTGGCAATACATGGTTTGTAACTTCAGCTTGTTATTCGTTGGTTGTTTGCTCTACGGTGATATTTTCCTTGACAGAAATGACTTTGCTTTCCTTCGGTTTATAGACACTTTCTGTGGCCGAAAACGCTTCAATTTTCAATAAATGGGATATATCAACCGGCCAAACAATTTCCCCACTTTTTTTGTCAATCCGAGGAAAGACACCGGGAATATTGTGGGTTGTTTGCTTCTGTCCTCCCGAGAAATGAGCACTACAAACTCGGCTGCTAGCCTGCCACTTGAAGTTTTTAAATCTTTGCGAATGGTACAACAAATCCACAAATGACACGGAAATTTTCTTCTGGAATTTTTTTTGGTGCCATTTGATTAAAATTTCGTTGGGAATTGACAATGTAAATATCACCTCGTTGGCATCTTGTTTTCTCACATTTATATGATAGGCACCCTTCCGAGGAGAATGTTATTTTCAACTTAAATCTCAAATGGTCATTAATATTTAAAATATCAGACATCATTAATATTTAAAAATGTAAATGAACCGGGAAAAATTCACGCCAACTCTGTGTATGCTCGAATGCACGCTGGTCCAAAGTACTGCGGAAACAAATACGAGCCTATTTTGGTCAGCGAATAAAGCATTAAATCTTGATTGATCATTTTAAGATACCAAATACGAAGAATCGGCTATTTATGAGCTTCAAATTGATGTATTTCTCGCTTCTATACACCGAATAATTTTCAAAATATTGCCTTACAAAGACATGCTTCTGCGAAATTAAGAAATACCTGTTTTAATATCGAGAAAAGTAAATGTCATCTTTTAAGCAAGGGTAAGAGGAACAATTTCAAAAGACTATCCATGTGTATGTATTTGCTGCTCAAGGTTCAACAGTGTCACTTCTGCCCTAGATTTGGGTAAACAATTGCGCACAATAGTGGATATCAATCATATCATAATGAAGCAAAAGGAAATGTTGATATTTAATGCCAGTGAATAGATTTTGCATTTTATGTTGCATTTTTTTTATTGATACCCATGTACGAGGTTCAATAAATAATTTGGAAAGCAATGTGAAATACATGTAAGTTGAAAGTAAAGACAGAGTTGTATAGATTTTATATGTAATTATTTGCAATATAGCGAACACATTGTAGGGGAGTGGGGCAAGCAAAATTTGCATGCGGTTAAGATTTCTGGCGATGGGCTGTTTATATGAAAGCTGGGCTGGCCCGCTTAGCAAGACAGCCCAGTAAGCGGGACAAATTTCTCTTTTGCTTTATATATGAGCAAATCCATTCATCCTTCCTGTTTGCTGGGACAATTGTGTTGTTTTGACAATTCTTAAAAATAGCTGTGGCTTCATCCCCTGGGTTAGCTTGTTTGTGATTGTTTATATGGAGCAAATTTCCATACTGGTAAGCGGGACCTTGTATCCCAGTAAGCGAGATGTCAAATCCTGGTAAGTGAGATCTTAAATCCCAGTAAGCTGGTTGTTGCCTCTTTTGACTGAGATCTCAGCAACCGGGCCAAGCCTCTGAAGGTATATTTCCAAATTGATAGACAAGTTGTTAGATAATTTGCTTTGAATTTAGGGTTAACCTAGCCCCGCTTTTAAACACAGACCCCTGGGCAATCTAGCTTGGTGGGCCAACTTGGCTTCTATATAAATGGGCCCTAAGACCAATTTGTGCCTTTAGCCATTGAAAACACATGTAGTTGTCATGTGATCAAAATGTAAACATTGCGGACAGTCACCTCAATCATAATATGGTGGCAAATAAGCATTGTGCTTGGGGTGCATGCAAAAACGATTCCAGATTCCCGCATTTGTGGAATAGAAACAAAAAAAAGGATCCAATTTATTCCTATGCTTTCTAAGGCAGTGGATAACCGCGTGTCACCGAGCTGACGGTTTTGAATGTAATAAGGATAGTTATATTTGTAGTCTCCAGTTTGTTGGTGAACACGGGCCAACAAAGGAACATCTAGATCCATTATCAGTGATTGCGAGTTAGGAAAAGGTACGCTGGTTTAAAGTTTTAAGCGCAAATGCACACGTTTATCTTAAATGCTATGTACTCATTGCACTCGGTATTAAAACTGTATCGTACATGTAGGTTAAACGTCTGCAACGTAAGAGGAAACAACCATGTGTAAATAGAAAACACGATACAAAGTCGAAGAGAAAACGCCTAAAAAAAAGAGAAGCAGCTTATTCATTGCTGGAACTTCACAACTCCCTGGCATCAGTAAACAAATATATGACACAGTCAAAAGAAAGCGAGGAGCTGGCAGCTCACACTCTTCTAGATTTGGCCGCGCAGACTGCAGAAAATAAGGAAAGTGTAAAGTACAAAGACGTTGACACACAGGTAACCTAGCATATATATAATTATCATAGAATCAGAGCAAAAAATAAGTCAAAATTACTCTTATCAAAAGTATTTAGCATTGCAAATTTTTGCATTAATTTTGTAGACCAACATATGTTTCACAGACCTCACACCATACAGTGATTGCATGCTTCAAAATAGAGAAGCCTTAAAACGGTATCTGTTTATGGCAACAGTCAAAAACCTAGAACAAACTTGTCACTACACAGGTTGGTTTGAGTTTTACTATGTTATCAGTGTGAGTATAGTTTTTGTATTTATGTGTCAATACTTTTAATAGTGTCTTTTAAAAATTATAGTTAAAGGAATAGGAATGTGTTGATGTTAATACGTTTATTCATTTAAGTTAATTCTATTCAAAAGGTTTGTCAAAGGAATGACTTGAGGTGTTATTTCATTTTCTAAAAAGAAAGGCTAAAAGTTTAAGGATGTGGAATGGTCTGTCTAGAGTGGAAAAAAGGAAACAGCCTGAGGGAAGAATATCGAAAAGGTCTTTGAAGGTATAGCAATAAGTGATTTCATTACATTTAATTTCAAGATCTACTTATTAATTAATTATTACTTATTATTTAATAACAAGATAATCCCCAATAATTAATTTTACTTTTTTTCGCATTCAAATATAGCTTAAGGTTACTCAGTCTAAGTTATCAATCAAGGAACAGTTTGTATTAACAATGGTACGATTAAGGCGCTGTCCTTCCTTGGCAATGCATTATTCGGCAGGATTTTTATAACATGGGTTATCTTTATGGAAAAGGAGTTGAAGTTTTTGCTGGATTTTACAACTCTTGAAGAAATGGAAGGATTGAATCGTCCCAAAGTATTCAGAGATGTCAAGTATGAGAAACTCAGGGCCATCATAGACTGTACTGAGTTTTACATTGAGAAGCCCTCATTACCATCCAGTCAACGCCGAACATACAGTAATTATAAATCCTACAACACCTTTAAATTATTGGTTTCATTATCGCCAATTTGTCACTTAAACTTTGTCAAAACTGTTTACGAGCTGTATAAGTGACAAGGAAATTGTGCGAGCAAGTGGTTTGTTGGAATCAATCAAAAATGAAATGTTACAGGATTTTACGAGGTGTTATTACATTGTCTGTTAAAGGTTATGTTACATCAATTGTGAAAGTATATGCTGCCCTGGTTAACCTACAACCAAGTCTAATTAAGTTCTAGGATGATTGCTATTCCTAAATTTATGGATTTGAAAAAGTACACCCCAATGCCTCTTTGCTTCAAGTCTCCCCATTTTAGCTTCAGCAGTGGTGAACCAATTATATGCTTTTTGTATATATGCATCAGGGTTCAATTCATACTGTTCAAGATCCTTAAAAAAAGGAAAATTAATTGTAATATATTATATATTTGAAGCATTTTGTAAATAACCACTTGTATGTAATACATACTGGAAACCAAAGTAATTAAAATCCTATACATTGAAGTGATATTTCAATGATATTTGTTGTAGTACCTTTATAAAATACTTTAAGAATAAGGTTATATAAAACCCACAGTCATTCCCTGCTGCATCTTGTTGTGGAACCTGAAAAGATTTTGAAATTATTTCAATAATTTTTCTACCCATACAGTTAGATATATTGCAAAAAAGCAAAAAGATGCATGCTTTTATCAAAATACCTTTAAAGTATGGCAAGATAAATTAGAATGCTTTCCAGGGATTTTGTTTATGGAACACATATGATCAAGATACCTGAGTAATATAATTAAGTAGTAATAAAGAGCCTGGTTAGTGAATAGTAGCCAAAATTACTGTTGCCTGCTTAGAAGAACGCACCAGTATGTAATTTTACCTGGTCACAAGACTGAATTCATTTTTTCGCATAGAAGTGTCATGGGTTAAGGAGTCAAATATTAAAAAGTGCCTTAAACAAACAACTGAATGTTCACTTTACAATATTATTATAGTAGAGCTTGTTTAGCAAAGTTAAGACCAAGACACTGTAAAACACCAGGGTGTTTTTTAGGGTGTTTTACAGCACCCTGGTTAAAATCCAAATCATTATACATACCAAGGAGTCATTACCATGAGCAGCCAATGATTACTATTTTCAAAACAAGAATTAAGAACTTTCTTAAGTTTACACTAACATCAGCTGTACACTATAAACTGCATGGGCTCATTCATTTGATATTGCACTTTGGCTTTGACAAGACAACTTGCCTAGAATTTGACATAATTAAGTGGGAAAGTAGCTTATGTGAAAAAGGGCTGATAGCCACTACGTGAAAGAAAATGTTAATTTCCCACCTTCTCACAATTGGTATGATGATAAAATCTTTTTGATATTGTGTGGGTCTTAAATAATTTTCTGCTGCTTTAAACCTTTCATTCCTGCATAGGGTATAAAACGTTTGCATGTCATTAAAATAAATAGTGATGAATGATCTGAAATGCAAAAAGTATATAATAAATTATATCATAAGATACCTAGATGAAGTAAATGTCCCATCTTGTTCACCACACAAATGATTGGTGTTTGACAATCTTTACCTGTTTCTTTGTCAACACTGCTTTTAGGAGGGTGGCTGAATTATCATGCAATGCACTCGTTGCCTGATTTTTGTCTAATAAAGTGAATATACGCAAGATAATTAAACTACTATATACAGTAAACAGTGGATTACTGTGATGTAGAGAAATAATATTTGGGAGTTTACTGCAGGGCATATACCACAATCTTTCCTTTAAAATTAAAGTTGCCAAATGAATGTTTTTATTTATTCAATATACTTAGTATGGCACCTTTTGAAGGTTGAGATGTTTGCTGATGGCCACTATCTGCATCCCTATCAAAATTGTGTTCGTTAGCTAAAACAAAAGGAATCAAAATTAAATTTAGCATGATCTTCCCTTGCTAATAAATGTAGCTAAAATACAATTCTACTATGCTAGAATGCAATGCGTAAAGATATGATATACCTTGATTTCGCTTCAACACGTTGCCATACACTTCTGTTATCAGTTAAAGGTAGAATTTGGGATATCCAAAATTTTTATATTTTCACTAAAACAGCATTCATAAATCCGGAGTTGTATGGAATTTCAACAACTAAAATGCCCTTCATAGTCCAAACAACAAAGTCACATGACAAAAGGCACAGTACAAACATTTGCATTTGTACTTGATAATAGTACTTTGAGTTAGTCTTCAACTGAAAATGTACCACCGATTTCAGGAGTAAGAAATGCTTCTTTGGCATCAATATGTCGGTGAACCCATGGACATTTGTATTCGACAACCACCTGCTTGCAATCTGACACACATTCGCACCCTCTAATGTTGTCTACACTTCCTCCCAAAAATGGCTTATCTTTGGAGATTACAAACCCATGATTCTTGAGCCACAATTTGTAGGGAACATGATTCAGGGTATGCATGTATGCATTTCGTCCACTTTCTTCATGTTTTAATTCCCACTCTTTAGGATTTTGGGGATTTTCTGGGATGTTCCCTGAGTTGATTGCTGGAAGCTGCTTTGACACCATACTTTTAGCCAATGCTGTCACCAATGTTGCTTTGCTCACTGATAAAGCCTTTCTTAACAAGGTACCATGATTGACACTTCCACTGGTCCACTGTCTGTTTGTCAATTTCCTCTATCTCTTCATTGCTAAAACTTAAAAAGTTCATTTGAGAAAATTCATTTGGGTCAGGCATATTACCAGTAGTTTGTTTCACAAACTGCTCCAACTTTTCTTTCATGACACTGCCATTTCTTTCCAAATCTTTCGGTTGATGGTTTTTGACTCGACATTTGGTATGTATTTTTTTTTTAGGAGAGATAATATAGCAGGTGGCGGAGAAACTTTGGGATCCAACTTATCCAAGTTGGTTGCGAAGGTCTTTATTACTTCAGATGAATGTATTTTGCAGTGTTTCATTTGTCGCAGATTAAAATCTATATTCTGGAGCCAGTTGTACTTTCGTTTTTTTCCCTCTTTTCGTTTTTTCTGTAACTTTTAAATAAGTTATATGTTGAATCAAACATTGAGGTGACAAATGGGTCGTCATGAAATAGGAGCATTTATTTTAACTTTTTAATTGTACATGGTATGTTACTCACTGCTCCAAGCTGGGAAAGGGATCATACAAATTCTAATACTAACTTTATTATTAAATGTAGTTGCCTTTCAGTATCTTCAAGTCTTTCACTTTGCATGGCCCAGTATCAGATCTTGGTTTCCTTACCCATTGACAAGGACCACTTGTCACACTTTTATCTCCTCTGCTGTTTAATAAGTCCTCTAATGAATCCATTGCTGCTGCTAGGTCTTTACAGCCGCCGTCTCTACCACCTTTACACTTACAAAAAGCTTCCATAACGCTACCCTTGTTCGGGCCTTTGCCCTCCAATATGAACCATAGGTCATAACATTCCTTACCCTCGTCAGTCTTTCCTCGCATGGTTGGTAGCACTCTTCCGACGTATTCATGCAAACCAGAGTCTGATAATGTTGCTTTCTTTAATGATTAGACATATCCATCTTCAAAAAGTCTGTAATCTCCATAAGATTTATATGCCGCGAGTCCTTGCTTATCGTATTCAGTGGCGTGATATATCAAATGATTGAGGATATCGAGCAAACCAAATGGCGGTGAGTCAATAAAGTTATTTTGGGTCCATCTTGAACGGATCCTCAATTTGCATATCATGAATAAATAAGCGCTGATGTAAATTTTTTATATTGTCTTCTTTTTAGTGCAAAGTTTGAGAAACTTTGCAGTATTGTGATGAGTGGCGAAAATTCAAACGAGTCAGTAAGTCAGACAGTCAGTCAGTCATAGTGTAAACTTTACGGGGGGTAGCTTGATTTATGCGTATAGTACCTTTTTGAATATGATCAGTAGTTTAAAGTTTTTAAATCAGTTTAACTTGCTTTATTTATTAATGCACTATACCCCTTTTGCAAAGTTCACCAAAATATTGAGGAATTTTGGCGGTTATTGTAAATTTTGATGCATTGCTTTTCCGCGGTTTAGGTTTTGTTTTATAAGGATTTGCGCAGAATTACCCCCCGGAACACCCGATTCTTTCTTACACGTCGCAACTGCGCATGTGCCGTCGAGACTTGAACATTATTCACGATGTAAAGAAACGAGGGGTGACGAGCATTGCTTCAAAACATTCCGGGCGTAAAAATCAAGCAATTCTGTGAGAATCTACGCAATTTATCATCTTATGTTATGAATTACGAGCATTCAATTCAACACAAATATAATTTGGAAGGTTTATTCCATAAATAGAGCTAAGAGGTTAGGAAGAAACGACGCGGTGTTGTTTATGTATTGATAGACTCTTACACGAATGTATATTATGTCGATAGCATGTCGATACCTGGTATTCTGCATACAGCACATAAATGATACTATACAAAACGGACATTTTGTGCAGTAATCAAATCATTTTGGCGGTATACAGTATTGATTATAAGTATATTGTTTTGTATCGATTTATACGCGTCGAAGTATCGACATCATACACATAATATGCACCGCGGTTTATTTACATTATTTACAACGCAACTATTTTGGCTATTCTTTTGAACTGACGGATAAATTGTAGCCATCATATAAATGTAGTGAATGTAGTCACAGTTGTTTGACGAAGAAAAGAGACTAAACTGAGAAAATCGCGCCCGGTTAGGTTTACATGGGCAACTAAAATTATAATTTAAAAGTGACAGTATCCGCGGCTAACATAACTTGAGTACTTTGAGTAATTTCCTTTTGATTAATGTTTAAGCTAGTTCATTATATTTTCACTGGCATAAGTCAAAATGTTTATGTTGGGACAAATGTCTGGTTGCTTAGGTATTACAGGGCATGAAAACACATACCTTGGATCCCTAGTTCAATATTAGGGTCGAGTGGCAACATCATTTTTTCAACAGCAACAGCAATAGAAATTAAAGCTAACCCCTCGTTCCGTGAGATATTTTTTTATTGACACCACATTCATAGCGCTAAACTTCTTAATAATATGTTCCTCAGACATGATGAGATTTGGTCTGCAAAAAAACAGTAAATGAAGCGAATGTTTTAAAAAATTCCCGTCGCTCAAATACTGACAACTGTGTTTTATATTGTTTTTATTTAGACCTTGTTTTAACTAATGTCCGCAATGTTTACATTTTGATCACATGACAACTACACGTGTTTTCAATGGCTAAACCAGTGAATTAATTATTTGCTCAATTTTAGATGCAGAAATGCTTTATTACATCTATGATATTCTTGCGGTTCAGAAAGCTGGTAATGTGAGCTATACCACATGTACTCTTCAAACATCAGAAGACACCACTATGAAAGCAATTTGCTTTTCTCCAGACAAGGTCACCCCATTGAGGAGGGCTATGGAAAATAAAAGTCCAGTGAAAGTACGACAATTTGACTACAGTGAAAAATTTAACAGTATTGTCATCAACAGGTCAACAGCAGCTACTGATCATAATGAGCCATTACCCTTCCCCCCCAACAGAGTCTTCCAGAAGTTGTGTAATTAACATATCAAGAATTAAAACAACGTCAGTTAATCAGCTTGTTCTGGTTAAAGCCACAATAAAACACCTGACAAGTCCAAAAATGGTCAAGTGGGAAAATGGTTCGGTTCAAAACCGCTTGTGTGTCCTGCAAGATCCGACTGGAACCATTAAAGCTGTTCTCTGGGCAGAGTGGATTAATTGTGTAGAAGAAGATCAAACATACATTTTCTCAAACTTGAGGGTGAAGAAAGATGGTTATACCAATGAGATCTGTATTAACACTGCCAAATCTGGTTTCGAGGTCAAAGAGTGTGCCCTGTTTGATGAAGTGCTGCCAGATGTTGCTCCAGCTATATCAGATTTGGTTACAAAGCAGGCAATTGTTCAATCATTGGGGTAAAAACTTTGAACAATTATAACTCTTGCAATGCCTGTGGTAAAAAGGTTAAGGGAACTGGGAAAACTGTGAAATGTGAATCCTGTAAAGTAAAGCAACGAGTATCAGAGAAAAATGCTAATTGGTATGCCGGCCTGTTTGTTCAGAATGTGAAAACAAAAGAAAAAATTTATCTCACTGTTTTTCACTCACAACTCATGAAAATATTATAAGTTAACGAAATGTGTTATAGACTTTTAATATTAATATACATATACAAACACAAATACAAATTTATATATGAAAATAGCGCTTAAAAGCCTGAATTGTTTGAGCACTGGCTTTTCTTTTCTATACGTTCCTCGTGCATTCAAAAAACATGAAGCCTCCACTTGGAATGCTTCCACTTTTACTACACCAAACCGAAAATGTCAATATAGTTCTTTACACTCCCGAGGGTATCATTAAAGGGAGGCAAATGATAAATTCTATATAACACAACATAAATTTACTGCGTTCTATACTTACAAATCAATATGGTAAGTCAAATTTCCATATATTTGCATATAAGAAAGCAAGTTTTTTAATTTTGAATTTGTTATTATAACTTTACGGTATAGGCAAGCCGTTGTGATTTCAAAAGCTGGTGTAGCGCCAAGAGAAAGAGAAATAGAAGATGTCCATGCAAAGGGAATAACTCATTGTGTTTGAGCATGTGTAAATGCGGTACCCGTGCAAAACCTTATAAGAATAGGGTAAGTCCCAAGAAAATATTCTTCTTTTGACTAGAAAGCCTTTCAAACTGACAATATTTCTTTTTTGTTTTAGGAAATAGCAGAAAATCCCGGCAGAGAGCAAGACGACGAAGCAGACCAGCAGCACAAACACATGGAAAATTAAGTGGCGGAGCGCAAGGTTTTCGTTTGAGCCACAATCCCATGGAATCCGAGGAAAGTCAGAGAGAAAAAGAGCTCAAGGACGTTAAGGTAGAATTTATATAGCCACATAGCAGAGGCAATTTATCATCCTTTAACATTTTACACTTTGTGAATTTATTTTGTCATTTTGATCCAGGACTTCATTGATACATTGGACGAGAGTTTGTTGAGAAAGCTTGCAATTCGAGGCTTGTGCAGGGGAGTTGGTAGCCTGGACTACATACAATCCTTGTTATACTAATGGAGGATGACCTGGATGAGGCTGGTGATGAGAGTGAGTTTTAGCGGGGAACCTCCACACAAGACCCAGAGGCACAGGATCAACCAAATGAGCCACCCACCCAAGATCCAGAGCATTCTGGAACAAATAAGCCTGACTGGTGTAATTGTGGAAGATGTCAACCTATGCCACAGGAGGTTGAGAACAAGTGCTGTAAATTAAAAAAATGCATCACACTTTCTTCCTGCTTCACAAAATTATGCCTCGACCCTGTTATGCTGGAGCTGTGTATAAGAAATACAGGAGATAAACTTAATGACAGGGAAGATAACAGTACAAGAGCATTTTGAAAGGCAGCATATATATATATATATACAGGTGTAGTGATAGAAACTATCGTGAAGATAGAAACTAGCGCATACAAAATCGTCTGGGTAGAGTGCTCAATGCTAATGCAGAGCGGCATAACACAAGATGAGAAAACGCAGGTTACTTCATCGAAATTTTATTTACTACAGGACTGTTTCGTATGACAAGCTTATAGCTTGCCACACTCGTCAGGTAAATAATATAATATTACAACAGCACGACGGACTATATACAGGAGATGCATAATTAATTAATTAGATCATGTTACATGGCAAAATTAGATCATGTTACATGGCTTTATTTTCACCTTCCGCAACAAAACTAAGAAAAATGCAACTGAACTGAGCAAACACATTTGGCAATTAAAAGATAATAATACACCATACACCATCAATTGGAAAATAATGAAAAAGTCAAAACCATACTGCAACAAAACCAAACGCTGTAATCTATGCCTTTCCGAAAAATTCATCATAATCTGTCACCCTGAATTAAGCTCTCTTAACAAATGCAACGAACTCGTATCCGCCTGCCGACATCGAAAGAAATTTCTCCTTATTAACACCCATGTAACATGATCTAATTAATTAATTATGCATCTCCTGTATATAGTCCGTCGTGCTGTTGTAATATTATATTATTTACCTGACGAGTGTGGCAAGCTATAAGCTTGTCATACGAAACAGTCCTGTAGTAAATAAAATTTCGATGAAGTAACCTGCGTTTTCTCATCTTGTGTTATATATATATATATATATATATATATATATATATATATATATATAT